>NW_019237985.1:119798-122818 GCF_002742605.1 Olea europaea var. sylvestris | reverse complement strand
TTTCCTTATTTTAGGTTAGAATGGGATCATTTACTGATAAAAATCGATGAAAAGAAATTGCGAGTGAGGAAATTTGAGGGAGAACGAGAAAGTGATGATGGGATTTGTCATTCCATTAGTTTTTCCTTTGAATTATTATATAATTGCTTACTCCTGAAACACTATACTCTCTTTCTGTGGAAGAATTAAAAGAATAAAAGTTGAAATCTTGAATATATTTAAGATGAATACATTATACTCCAAAGAATGTTTTCTATTCAAATGTTAGCATACGATTCTCACAATATCTTTTTTCTGTTCTACTAAGCTGGTTTCAAACAGTAAACAACAAAAGAAAGAAAATTGGATTCTGTACGGAAATTCGGACGGTTGTGTGGAATGACTTCGCCTGCCAGCTACCTTAAAAAATAAGGAAAAATAAAGAAAGCAAGTACCGCAGAAATTTCATGAGCCACCACGTCTTGGACTAAACAACACCAGCTGCATCAAGAACTTAACCATCTCCGAGTTATTTATTTATTTTTTTCCCCAAAGAAAGTAAATTGAAAACCTTTCTTTTATCAAGTATATTAAAAGGGACATTTCAAGTGTAAATGAACTTGACTTCTTGTGATGCTCTTTCAGTAGGCATTATTTTTTTGTTCCTTTTTGGCAGCCACTTTTTGTCCGTAGGATTTTTAGTAGTAACTTCTGCTGTCCATTGCAGGTCACGAACTGCTGTGGCTCCATTGGAACGATTAAAAATTTTGCTACAGGTTACAATACATACTTTTCCTTGATGGATACTGCATAGAGTACTGAGAATCAAGATCCATTTGTTGAGTTGTTTTTCCAGTAGACTCTGAATCATGTAAAGCAAATTCAGTATCAATTTTGTTAGGGTCTCTTTCTTTTAAATCCTTTTCCTTTTTGTAAATGCCGTTGTTATTTCTTTCAGTAATGTTGTTCAAGGCAATAATTTTGAACTGCTATTTTTGTGTTCTCCTTGCATCATGATGCTTTTCCAATGTGCAGGTCCAAAATCCGCATAATATAAAATACAATGGTACTGTTCAAGGCCTAAAGTATATTTGGAGAACTGAAGGCTTTAGAGGCTTATTTAAAGGCAATGGCACCAATTGTGCTCGAATTGTCCCAAATTCAGCAGTCAAGTTCTTCAGCTATGAGCAAGCCTCCAAGTATGTCTCTATGTAAAAAATTATAGAATTTGCTCAAGTTTGTGAGTGTTGGTTGTTTTAGTTTTCAGTTTGAATTTTTCGTATAGATGGGCCTCCACCAAACAAATACTTGTATAATCTGCATTTCTTTTGTTTACGTATCTCTGCATAGGAATGAAACTTATTTTCCCATTTCCTTTTTGCCATTTCTAAGGGAGGAGAAAACTTGCTCATGCTTATTACTATCACATAGTATAGGAATAAAATACTTTTTTGGACGGAAGAATTTGGCAAGATAAAGAAATACCAAAAAATAACAGAGGACCAAATTTTTAGGTAAATATAAAAGCATGTATAAGAAAATCGCAGGTTTATTATTGACATCTCTCGTCTTAATTAAAAACTGCTAGATTATGTTGTTTGGCAAAAGACGTGTTTCCTTTGAATGGAATTAGCCATGAAATTGAGATGAGTTTTGTGGGAAAAGGTAGATTCTTAGAAGGCAATTTGCTTTGTAAAGTTATGGAGCTCCAAATGTATTTGATAGGAGATTAAATGGATACATGCCAAATATACGCACTCGTTTTAGATGTAAAAGTTGGAACAAAATTCTGATTATTTTCTTACATGATTGTTAGTTTCAGGTTTGGAATTTTCCATTTTGTTATTTTCATGTATTCAGTGATATTAAAATTCCTCTTGAAAATTTTCTCCCGATTCGCCTCTCATTTTCTCTCTTTCCCATTCTACATCATTTGATATGAGAGCCTACTGTTGTTGACCTTCAAATTAAAAAAAAAAAAAAAAAAGACTCTTGAACACTGAACTCGCTAAAGGTTATATTGTCATTACAAATATTATCCTCTGTTTGGATACAAATTTATAAATGGTTTACAAATTAAGTCAAAGTTAAATATTAATTTTGACTACACATTTATAACTACTGCTCATTATCATTCACACCTTTTGTGAGGCCCGCTACTATTCCTCTTTATATACCATTTATGAATTTGCCAAATGGAGGAGTATAATTATCAATTTCACATTCAAGTAAATCATGACAGGCGAAAATATTTTACTTGTGAGATTTAAACATTGGCTTTTTTATTATTAATGTTGATTCTTTGGTGAATGATCTCCTAGTGGGACAATTGTAAATATGTATTTTTTTTGTTTGTTTAACCAAGCTGGCGTGATATAATATATTGCACATGCCATTATAGTGTTTGTATAGACAAATTATAGTTAGCTTTGAGTACATTTTGGTATTTACTTATCACAAAACGAGTAAATTATTTTCTTTTGATGCATTTCTTCTCTGACTAGGTCATTTTATGTTGCGACAGGGGTATATTATATCTGTACCAGCAGCAAACTGGCAATGGTAAGTCTTTACTAGTGTATGTACACTATAAAATTTGCACCGCTATTAATTTGTCTTAGCAAAGATTACTTTCTGTATATTTTGAGTGTCTGTGGGACAAACTGTTTATTCAATTTTTCTTGCTCTGATTGCCAAATCATTCACCCCAATTTATGATCAATGATTCTGCGCTTTCCATGTATCATGTTCATACACTGATCTAAGTTGAAAGCAAAGTCATGAAAATCATTGGAAAATGTACTTACTGTATGGGAACTTGTAGACAATCAATAGCAGTACATGCATTAATTTTATGTCATTCTCTTGCATGGCTAAATGCATGGAATACTGATATCAGCATTTTTGGGTCAAGCCCATTGGTTACCAATTTCATATTCAGTGTTTTCTTGGTGCAAAGATGGATCGTTAATTGGGCTTTTCCCCTCTTTATCTTATATGTTACTTCTACTATCTGATGTTTTTAATCCATAAGGACCACT
>NW_019237985.1:16553-112180 GCF_002742605.1 Olea europaea var. sylvestris | reverse complement strand
CAAGTTATATGTCAAGACTCAATCCAATACAACTCAAATGCATACCACAATTTTGCACGATTCGTTGGTTATTCAAAATCGTCACCATGTGTTGGATCACAAAAGTGCAGGGCTGATATTATTACGGAATTCGAAATTGTGAAGGCTCTTTGTTTTATGGAGATGATTATCGTTAGCTCGAGAATCATTATTTTTAAGATTCATACTTGTTTGATCATGCTTTTAAGTACTCATTAAATTGTGAATCATACGAAATATTAGAACAAAAAACTCCCTAATAGATTGTACCGTGTTATGCGTAGTACATCTGCAAAAGTTGATTTCGTCGTTTACTTACAAGCTGGATTGCCACTATAAGGCTTCAAATGAGACGCGATACAAGATTTGAAGACGAATATTCTCCAACTTGAGGTGACGACGATCTTTAAATTAAAAAGTTAATAATGTAATGTAGTTGGCACGGAACCACTTAGGATATTTTGGTAAAGATATTAGATGGTACTAAACCACGATAAAGAACAGTAAATCCTATGACAGTTGGCACAGAGCCATTGACTCGAGGATATTTGGTAAAGATGATTAGCTAATATTAAATCACAATGAAGATGGAAAAGTAAATGTTATCATTGTTGGCATTGAACCGTCAAGAATATTTGGTAAAGATGATTGGACAGTATTAAAACATAATACAAAAAGGTAAATTACATAGCAGTTGGCACCCAGCCACCGACAATATTCGATAAAAATGATCGGAGAGTATTAAATCGTAATGAAGAAAAATAAATCCCACGGCAATTGGTGCGGAGCATTTCAAGATATTTTGTGAAGATGATTAGATAGTATTAAATCGCAATAAATATTAAAAATGTAAATGCTATTATAGTTGACACAGAGCCACCGAGGATATCGGATAAAGGTGATTAGATAGTATTAAACTGTTATAAAGAGCAATAAATCCTAGAACAATTGACACAAAGCCACCGATGATATTTGATAAAAATTATTAGATAGTATTAAATCATACAAAATATTCAAACAAAAAACTCCCTGATAGATTGTACCGCGATATGCATAGTACATCTGCAAAAGTTGATTTCCTTGTTTACTTACAAGCCGGATTGCCACTATAAGGCTTCAAATGAGATGTGATACAAGATTTGAAGATGAATATTCTCCAACTCAAGGAGACGATGGTCTTTTAATTAAAAAGCTAATAATGTAATGCAGTTGGCATGGAACCACTTAGGATATTTTGGTAAAGATATTAGCTAGTACTAAACCACGATAAATAACAGTAAATCCTATGACAATTGGCACAGAGCCATTGACTCGAGGATATTTGGTAAAGATAATTAGCTAATATTAAATCACGATGAAGATGGAAAAGTAAATGTTATGATTGTTGGCATTGAACCGTCAAGAATATTGATAAAGATGATTGGACAGTATTAAAACATAATACAGAAAGGTAAATTACATAGCAGTTGGCACCGAGCCACCGACAATATTCGGTAAAAATGATCGGAGAGTATTAAATCGTAATAAAGAAAAGTAAATCCCATGGCAATTGGTGCGGAGCCATTCAAGATATTTTGTGAAGATGATTAGATAGTATTAAATCGCAATAAATATTAAAAAAGTAAATGCTATTATAGTTGACACTGAGCCACCAAGGATATCGGATAAAGATGATTAGATAATATTAAACCGTTATAAAGAGCAATGAATCCTAAAACAATTGACACAAAGCCACCGAGGATATTTGATAAAAATTATTAGATAGTATTAAATCATAATAAAGATGAGCAAATAAATGCTATGGCAGTTGGTACGAATCCACAGATAATATTTGGTAGACATGATTAGATAATGTTAATTTTAAGAAAAGTAAACCTATAACAATTGGCACGAAACCACCAGAGATATTTGATGAAAAATGATTAGATAGTGATAAATCGATTTTCGATTCAAAGTTGGGGTTTGTTCAAATAATAAGAAAACAGATTTTGAAGAAAAAGACAACTCATTTTCNTGATAAATCGATTTTCGATTCAAAGTTGGGGTTTGTTCAAATAATAAGAAAACAGATTTTGAAGAAAAAGACAACTCATTTTCTATTGAGTAATAAATGTCTATTTTTCTCCGCCCTTTTCCCTTCCATTTTTGACCATAATTACATAAACCTTTCGTACATATTAATCCACTCTCACAAGTTCTTTGAATTACATATGCTATTTTAAACGTAGCTTATAAGTTTTCTCTATTCAATCAAAATTTTAATCACATATTTAAAATTATGCCTCTGTTAGTGTGACTAAAATCTTGATAAAAATCTAACTTAAAGTTAACTATTAATTTTAATCACACATTTTGCAGAACTCACAACTTTCATTTATATATATTTCATCTAAATTTTATCAAAATCTGCTAAAAGATTGACTTTTGATTACACCAAACACAAACTATTACTAAATTGTTATTATTTACATATTTTGTGAAATCCGATAATCTTTCTCCTAAAACGTTACTAATAAAGTTAATTGAAATAGGCTAACAATAATTTCGGTGTATTGTATATTTGATATATACATTTATTATATGTCACGCATTGAAATGTCATTGTCAAATTGATTTTAACTGAAGTAGAATTTGAATGCGACTCGAGGTGATGGACTCAACTATAAAATAAAATAAAATAAAATCTAAAAGTGAGAGTAAATATATTTGTTTGTCTTTAAGAAAAGGGTAAATATTTTTATGATGTTTTGCATGGTAAAAAAAAAAATAATAATAATAATAAATAATGAAGAAGAAGAAATGATTAATCAGAAGGTCACTAAAGGTAATTGAACTTCTAATCCCCTTTACGGACAAATCTCTTTATATTCACACCACAATTTTTATTTTTTGCACCACGTTTTAATTATACTTATCGTTCTCAATTTTTACTCTTTATAATATTTATGTCTCAAATGATTTTTCATGGCATTCTTATTTTCAAATATTCAATTAATTAACACATTTTGTATTTGATAAAATTTATGGCCAAAAACTTCGTTAAAATAGCGTATAATAACTTATATTTCCATCATTTTTTAAAAAAAATTAATAAATAAAAAGTACAAAAAAAAATATTTTTCCCCTCATTTCAAAGCATAGAAACAAACAAAATATTTTAACATGAATCATCATAAATAACGAGATATATTAATTAATGAAAAGTTGAAGATAAGAATTCGATGAAAAAATTAAAAAAATAATTATTATAACAGAGCTTAGCTTCAATGAAAATGTGATAATGTGATGGAATTAAAAAAAATAAAATCACAGTTGCAATATAATTACCATTCAATAAAGCAGTAATCTCTCTCTCTCTCACACACATCCTGTACATACATTTATACGTATATATCGTTGACAATGTGACGACCATTGCCCCCACATCAAGAAAATAGCCGCATGGCCTCTGAATTCATTTTTTTCATCTCTCTACAGCTGTTTCTCTTCCTTTCTCTCTCCGTCCCTTTCTCTTTTTTTACTCACAAGCATCTTACTGAATTCTTTAATACCAAAATGGCAAAATCAGTACGAAAAAATCGAAACACCCTCTGGTAAAATACTTCCAGCATCACACTACACTTTTCATGAGCAAAAAAATCTTTCTTTCTTCTACATTTTGATACAGTAATGTAATGTACAAGTAGATTAGAATATACTGTTTCTTGAGGAGAGTGTAAATGGGTTCACTTGATGGTACGACGCCATTGAAGAGAGATCACCGTACGGTGCTTTTTCAATCAATGAGGAATTCCAATGTTGGTGGATTATTGGGTTTTTGGCCAAGGCTCAGATCAAGATTTGCAAGGCTGGTGTTTTTGCAGAGGATTAACTATTTACGATGCATTTGCATAGTGTCTATCGTGTTCTTCTTTATTTTCCTCTTCCAGATGTTTTTATTGCCTGGTTCGGTAAGAGAAGGAGATAAGTTGAAGAATTACAATTTCATTAGGGAGAATCTTGGAGGCCTTTCTGAAGAATTTGCATTCTTGAAAGAGCTGGATTTTGGTGATGATATAAAGTTTGACAATTCAAAAATCTTGGCCAAGTTTCAAAAAGACGACATTGTGACTATTGGTTCAAGAAATGTAGTGAGATTTGGATACAGAAATCCCAAGCTTGCTCTGGTAGATACCGAGTTCTTTTTTCTTGGAATATTTATGTAATTAGATTGAAGTAGCAGCATTTTCAGAATTGGGTGCTAGGATTAATATACAATTCTAATGATTTTGAGGGGTTCAATGTTTTTCTTTTTTTTGGAATATTTATCTTAGTAGAATGCAGGAGCTGCATTTTCAAAATTGGATGTTAGGATTGATACTCAATCGTGTTATTTTGCGGGTTCAGTGGTTTTATTTTTCTTGGAATATTTATGTAAGTAGATTGTAGGAGCAGCATTTTCCAAATTGGGAGTTGGGATTTTCACTTTGATTTGTGCTTGTAGGTTTTTGCGGATCTGTCGGTTGATCCTTATCAGATACTGATGGTTACTGTTGCAAGTTCATTGCGGGCCATTGGATATGAAATTGAGGTAATTTTCTTGACTATTCAATTTCACTACGCATTATTTTATCTATTATTGGCATGATGAACATAAATATTCTGTTTGTATATTGGGGAAATTTGTTGAGGTGATTGTCTTTTTTAAATTCGACAAGACATCAAGGTTATTGGTACTCGAGGTAGAATTTTATGCTTGTAATAGGCATTCAAAGTATGTGAGAATAAAGATATTGTTCAGCTTCGTATTCTTGCTGTTATGCATTCTTCTTTAGCATTACTTCTCATGCATATTTGGTCCTAGGTTTACTAATCTTTTGATATTTGCAGGTATTCTCACTGGAAGATGGTCCTGTTCATGGTGTTTGGAGAGAGAGAGGATTTCCTCTTAACATCATGGCAACTGAAGGGAACATGAAGCTCAGTGTAGATTGGTTAAAGTATGGACATCATCCCTAATATATCATATGTGATGAAATTCATAGTTGAGAACGGAGAGTTTTTATTGTATATAACCTGTTTTACTCTGTACTAGATATGATTCTTTTCTCCAGTGACTTTTTAAATGCTTGAAAATTAGATGGGTAAGAATGGTTTGTTTCTGTAGAACAATAAATTGAGACTTTGCAAAAAGAAAAGTAAAAATGACTTGAATTTTTTTTAAATTTTTGTGTTTGGTCCTTGCAGCTACCAGGGCATACTTGTGAATTCTGTTCGGGCTGCTAGTTTCGTATCTTGGTAAGAATCATCCTTTTGTTCTATAATTCAACAAATAACAGAAAGTAATCACCCAAAATTTGTTTCCTCTATCAAAGGGCAATTTGGGTGCTATCCAAATGTTATGTCACACAATCTGTTGACCCATTAAACCCTACAAGGATTCACGTAATAACGCAGTCAGATTTTTCCTATCACTGGTTTTTTGTTAGGTTCTATAGAGACTGTTTCTTTTTTCTTTCTTCTTTTCTGTCCACGACAGTTTTTTACCATTGGCTGCCTTTCTAATAAAATGAAAGGTTTTATGTCTTACAGTCTTATGCAGGAACCATTCAAAAATATACCTCTCATTTGGACCATTCTTGAACAAACCCTTGCTGCTAGATTGAGACAACATAATTCAAGTGGAAAAATAGAGCTTGTTGATAATTGGAGAAAAGTATTCAGCCGCGCCACTGTTGTTGTCTTCCCAAACATTTTTATGCTGGTAAGTTAGTAGACAAATTTAGTCTCCCAATTTATGCCCCCTCTCCCAATTTATGCATGCATGCATAAATTTTTGTTTTCGAATGCTCACACATGTTCCCTGTTTAGTGGGTTTAGCGTGGTAGTAAGTATTTTGCAGCTGTCTGCGATAGGCATCAGATCTTGTAGTGAGGTAATAGTGTAGTAATTCTTCATCATCCTTCCTTGTAAGGATTGAAAGTAGTAGAATAGTAGTACTATTTGCTGTTTGGAGAGTTACTATTGTCTTTAGTACACAACAATAAGTTCTTTAGCAGTTTCACTTTTCTTCAAATACAAAGAAAGCTCGTTGTAGGTTGATTTTGGTTGGACGATGCATGCTCATTCCATTTTAGTTATGTTTGTGTCTCTAGTTCATTTACAGGGTGTGCCAATTTGTCTTTAGGTTGTTGGTTTGCAATTTCATCTAATTGGGAGTATGCATTTTATTTTATACTCATCAAACAAGAACTGAAGCAGAAAAAAATGGAGAAAATATCGAAGTCTACCACTGTCCCCCTCACTAATATAACACATCCATGTTTGATCAAAGGCTTGCTCGTGCCCAATCTTTTGTGTTGGTGGCTGCAAGAACTGAGACTAGAACCATAGGGCAGTCTTGTTTTATGTTGAACCACCTCATCTAAAACTTCAAGCTATTCGAGACGTCACAGTTTTGTTCATTAAATAGTCTTCAACAGAGTATTTCCCACCCATTCATGTTTCTGATTCAATTAAAGTCAGAAAATATCCTTGGAATATTTACTAAAATCAGATAGTTAAATGTCATTGACTACTTAATAGAGTTATCCTGAAAGACGGCGCCCTGTGTTTTTACATCTTTTAGATGACTTATTCAGCATGTGATAGTGGAAACTACTTCGTCATTCCGGGTTCCCCTGCAGAAGTTTGGGAAGCTGATAGTTTTATGGCTTTACACAACGATAATCCACGTCTAATGACAGAGTACAGTCTTGATGATCTTGTTGTTGCTGTTGTGAGTAGTCAGCTTTTGTATAAAGGTCTTTGGCTGGAGCACGCCCTTGTTTTACAGGCTTTGTATCCAGTTTTTGTGGACTTTTCAAGTGGTGCCAATATGAATTCCGGTCTAAAAATCATCGTGTTAGTTGGGGACACAACTAGTAACTACACCCGGGTTGTGGAGGTACAGCCTGCATTTTGACTTCCTATATTTTCAATTGTATGTCATAAAATGCTATAAAGTGCATTTGTTTATTATGCTTTATTCCTTACTTTCTTATGTATGGAACATTTTTCGCAGACTATTGCACTAAACTTGAGATACCCATATGGAACGGTGAAGCGTGTTGCTGTTGATGACAACACAGAAAATGTACTGAATACTGTTGATCTTGTGATTTATGGATCCTTCCTCGAAGAGCAATTTTTTCCAGACATTTTGCTAAAAGCCATGTGCTTTGGGAAAACTATAGTGGCCCCAGATCTTTCAATGATCAGGAAATATGTAGGTACCTCTACTATATATTTTCTAAAACATGCTTGTAACTATTGACATGCTAAACAGCATTGGTGATGTAATCAAGCTGTTCACGAATAGCTTTAGGTGTAGCTCGTGTTAGCTCAAACTTTGCCTGAATGTGTTACTTTTTTATTACTTTTATGTAAACGAAGTCATTTTTAAAGAACTCTTACCTTTCTGCCAAATAACTAATTTTCTTATTTTCAACATTAACCAATAAAAAAAATCGAGGCATGCATGATTTTCTTGCCCTCCTTTGCTTAGCCCTATCACTGTTTGACATCACAAATGCGTGAATTTTCTTGTATACTACATTTCTTGGCTTTCAAAATTACCTACTAATTGGATTGGCAACAATTTATAGGTTGATGACCGGGTAAATGGTTATCTTTTTCCGAAGGAGAATGTTAATGCCCTGACAAAGATCATGTTTCAAATTATTTCAAATAGAAAGCTGTCTCCTCTAGCTGTCACTGCGACGACAATTGGAAAACATACAGCTAAGAACCTAATGGTCTCGGAGAGTGTAGAAGGGTATGCTTCTCTATTGGAAAACATTCTTGCTTTCCCATCTGAAGTTGCTACTTCTAGGGATGCCGCAGAGATTCCTACAAACTTGAAAGTAGAATGGCAGTGGCATCTTTTCGACGCAATTGCGAATAGATATTCTCAGAATACAACATTGAAGAACGATAAATATTTGGACAAAATTGAAAAGGAATTAAACCATGCCTATAAGGAGAGCAAAATGGCTCCAACTGCGACAAATGATACTCTTTTGTATAGCATATGGGAGGACCAAAAGTATATTGATATGGCTAACATGTGGAAAAGAAGGGAAGAAGAAGAGGCAAGTGTTGTTGGTTTTTGTTTCTTTTTTCCTTAAAAATTAACTGCTAGAATATAGACAAATAACCTCGTGGGAATTTCTTCTTCTTCTTCTTCCTCCTCCTTTTTTTTCTTTTGTTTGTTTTTTGTTTTTTTGGTACTTTAATGCAGTTAAAGGATAGAACTGATCAGCCTCGGGGAATCTGGGATGATGTATATCGAAAGGCCAGGAGGATTGATTGGACTAAGAATGAATTGCACGAAAGAGATGAAGGAGAGCTTGAGAGGACAGGTCAACCATTATGCATCTATGAACCTTATTTTGGAGAAGGAACCTGGCCCTTTTTGCATCAAAGTTCACTATATCGTGGACTTGGACTTGTGGGTGTTCTATTCATTATCAGAATTCTTATATTTTCTGCAAAGTCGTCGTTTTATTGGCTTATTCTCTGCTTATATGATGAACTGCTCTGATTTTCGATTGCATTCAATGACTTTTTTGGCTGTGATATAGTATTTATCTTGTTTTATAACACTTGTAAAACTGTGTAATTTTTTCTAGTCATGTGAGGCACACTCGTTTCCTGCAGTTCTTGTAGCATACAATCTCCCTCTGTGTGTGCGTGTGTCTTGTAAACTTGTGCCATCAATTTGTGGAGTTTGTCTAGTAGCGACCTTCCAATCTAGTTCTAGTGTTCATAGAACACAAGAAGGAAAGATTTTGCTTGGTATCTTAGAGTTGATAGATCATAGAGATACTCTTCTTGAATCTGACATGGTAATATTGAATGGGTGATTGTAGTCCACAAAAGGTCGGAGACCTGGAGCTGATGATATTGATGCACCTTCTCGTCTTCCAGTATTGAATAACCCATACTATCGACACGTCTTGGGAGAGCATGGAGCTTTTTTCGCAATTGCTAACCGGATTGACCGCATACACAAAAATGCATGGATAGGATTCCAGAGTTGGAGAGTCACAGCAAGGAAGGTACAGAATTCTTGGTTGTACTATAAATCATGCAGTGGTTAATTTAGGTATCCCTGGAACCTATTTACAGTATCATAAGGCCTTCCCTATTTTTGTTAGGAACTATATCACTGACAGTCATATAATTGTCAATAAATTTGGAGTCGGCTAAATTAATCTTTTTTCGGCTCAATGCTAGATGTTATTCAAAGAAATTGCATTGTTGGTATTTTTGAAAGTGCAAGTACGTTCACATTCAGTTGGAAATGATGTTCATTTCTAACATGGGGCGTTTAACAGAAATCTTTGTCTAAGACTGCCGAAAGATCGATATTGGACGCCATTGAAGCTCGCAGGTACGGTGATAGTCTCTACTTCTGGGCCCGTTTGGACAAGGACCCAAGAATTACGATGGAACACGATTTCTGGTCATTCTGTGATGCTATAAATGCCGGGAATTGCCGGTAGGAGTTACGTCGATTTATTCTTCCTATCCTGTGATCACTTATTGATTCTAAAGTTTTCCATCGGTGAATGTCAGACCTGATTTATTTTATTTGATTGGTTTAAGGTTTGCATTCTCTGAGGCTCTCAAGAAGATGTATGGCATAAAGCACGACTTGAGTTCTCTTCCACCAATGCCTACGGATGAAGACACTTGGTCCGTCATGAATTGCTGGGTTTTGCCGACTCGGTCCTTTTTAGAATATGTTATGTTTTCAAGGTTCGAACTTCTTTTACATCCTATGTAATCCCTGATATTACTTTTTGGCCCCTTAAAAAGAAACCAACTGTTCATTTACAGAATGTTTGTGGATGCACTTGATTCTCAATTCTACGAAGAACATCACAGAAGTGGGCGTTGTTACCTAAGTCTATCCAAGGTAACTTGCATTTCTCTGTGAATTTTTTGTATGAAAAAATCCCAAACTTCCCGTTTAGCACTATGTTTTTGTTTTTGAACCTACATTATTGTGTGACCAGAAATACAGAAACTACTGTCAAAAAGAATGTTGGTGAGACCTTCCTTTATACGCTTTCAAACTGTAGTAGACACTACATGACAGCAAACAAGATTTTAACTTATTTTTCATCCTCAATCCTTAGTATTATCCAGTTTCACTCTGCAGACTATGCGCTTCGTTTTTAGTGTTGTTTGGTTGTTGCAAATTTGTGTATTTTGTTCTTTATGACATAATTGGCAGGACAAGCATTGCTACTCTCGGGTGCTCGAGTTACTAGTAAACGTTTGGGCGTACCATAGTGCAAGAAGAATGGTGTATGTGGACCCGGAGACGGGTTTTATGCAAGAGCAGCACAAGTTCAAAAGCAGGAGAGGTCAAATGTGGGTGAAATGGTTCCAATTTAGCACCCTCAAGAGCATGGACGAGGACCTGGCGGAGGAGTTGGATCTTGATCATCCAAAGAGGCGGTGGTTATGGCCGTCAACAGGCGAAGTTTTCTGGCAAGGTATCTACGAGAAAGAGAAGAACCAAAGAATACAAGAAAAAGAAAGAAGGAAGAAACTAAGTAGGGAGAAAATTAAACGGATGAAGAAACGACATCATCAAAAAACAATTGGGAAGTACGTGAAGCCTCCGCCAGATGAGACGGAGTCGAATTCAACGGTCGTTGCAGTCCGGCTTTTGAGGTAGCATTAACTCTTTCGAGTAGATAATATCGACAAATACAGTCTTATATACTGAGTTCCCATTTTTTTGTCTTGAAAATCTTTGCCATTTTTTGATTTTTTACTCGGAAGGGATGTATATGTACGTTCCTTTCCTTGCTATATTGTAAAGGGAATTGTCAGATGACTTTGGATCTAAATGTGAATGAGATGATGTACTGTTTTTTTACAATTCTGCGTTTGCATCATTCTTCCGAAAACTGGGCTGGCCACTTGCATGATGTATTGCTGTGCTTAAAAACCCATAAGTTACTTTTTCAAAAAGTAAATTCTTTAAGCTTAGCCAAACTATGCACATCAAAAGTATTTTTTCTTTCTACTTTCACTCTGAAACTTATAAACCTGATTTTTTTATTATTATTATTATTATTATTTTTAAATGGTCCAATGGTAACAGACATGTAATCGATAATTAGGCCAAATAAAGAACTACATTTTTCTTGGTATATCCAGATATAGCAGCTTGTTTGGGAGCGATTTTTTGCCCCAAAAAATTGATTTTTTGACCGTTATTTCACTATTCCAACCGTTATATTTGATTTTTTCTCTCATAGGTGGACCCCACTGTTCGCGAAATATTTCTTTCGATTTAAATTATCGCAAGTGTACAGGTCGTGACAAGTAATAAAGTGGATTTTAGAAGTCCGAGTATCGTCCCACAGAGAAAAAGTAATTCAATTTTATTTATTTTAGCCTTAATCGAAATTAATTGAATTAAGATGAATTTTAGAATCAAAAACCCTAATTTTGGGAGAAATCCCCAAATTAAAAAACCCTAATTTCAAATCAAACCCTAATTTTGGGAGAAATTCCCAAATTGAAAAACCCTAATTTCAAATCAACTTAACGAATGACTCAATTACGAAATGTTATGAAAATAAATGAAATGTATTGTCAATTTATGAAAATCTATGTAAAACGAATGTACTAGGATCACGAATCCCCAAATAATTACTAATTAAACCCTAATTTCACAATTTTGATAATCCAATGAGAATTTGACAAATCAATGCTCCTAAATCTATTCAATACTCCCTCTCGAGATATATTGAACCTATTCTCATAAATCACCAGCCTATATCTTTATGACGGATGCAATTATATAAGAATGCATGTAATTTTATTTTGTGAGCAATTAAAAATTTACATAGGGCATAGGGGTATATTTCTATCCCCTATTGGACCCTATGATGAATCATATATGTCGAGTTTAATCCAATTTTCTCAAATTCAGAATTAAACTACCAAATTCACACAAATTAAGTGCACATTAATTGTGGAAATAAATAAATCAATATAATTCATTCAAATATCCCATCGAACTATAAATTCAAAATCATGAAATAACAAGTTTAATAATAATTACATGGTTCATCGATCACCTAGTTGCAGAAATCTAGCCTATCATGATAAAAATAACGAAATCTAACAAGTTTTGAATAAAATACATCACCGGGTTATCAAAACTTGAAGAAAACTTGTAAATCTTCGCATCAATCCTTGTTCTTGCCTTCAAATCCTCTCCAAGATGAATGTTTTTGCCTCCCAATTCGTTCCTCCGGCTTCTGGATGTTTATTTGCTATTTAAACCCGTCGAAATTAGGTTACCAAATGAGTTGAAATCATATAAGGAAACTACAAAAATCGGGCACAGGTTATACCTATGCGACCGCATAGGTATATGAAAAATGGCGTTTTTAATCCCTGGAGGGTTACTCGCGACCGCATAGGTTTTCTACTATGCGATCGCATAGTAGAGCGAACTTCTAATTTGAGTCATTTTGATCCTCAAGTTTCATTCCTTCACTCCTTGACCTCCTTTCTTGTTTCTAGTTGCTCCAATGTTCCATTATAACTTCCAATTGGTGCTTAGCTTGATCAATTGCTTGATGTGTTCATCGGTCCAACTTTCAGATAATTGCAATTTGGTCCCTAAATTTTCATTTTGCTCTAATTTAGTCTTTTTTCGGCTCTTTTCTCTTGAATTCCACTATTTCCATAGAATCACCTACATTGCATTAATTCGACAAAATTAAGTAACAATTCAATCCTTTTACTTGTATTTAAGTCATGTTTGTGATGTAAATAAGTGTGCAAAAACACACTTATCAAACCCCTTAAACTTGAACTATTGTTTGTCCTCAAACAAGACAGTGATATAATTCTGAACAAACATGGCTTAACACCTTGCCTTGGCTCAGGATTAGACTAAGTAATTGATTTTATGAAAATTTATCAGTGCAAAATGACATCAACATTTACCTGTTAAGTGCATACTTGACGTATGTGTGTGGATTCATGCTAACATATCAAGTTCATGATGAGTTTGAGTCCCGAACCCAAGCGGTCAAATGTCTCCTTACTCGCTCGAGAGATACACAACCCCCCAAACTTATTCTTTTCACTCAATTATCCCAGGGTTGTGTTTAAAAATTATGAGTTTACCTAACTATAGTTTTCACCCTCTCGTAGTTTGGATTAATTTCACTATCACAAGTTCACATGTCAACAAGTGGAGGCCCTCCTAGTTTTGATTGCTTCAACACTCAAGACTAAACTAGGTTACTTGCCTCGCCTCAAAGGTATAGTTTTTTCCACCAATTGTCCAAGGGCTTTTCTTCTTGTTATTGTCTCTTTTTGTTTTTCTCACTTTTTTTTTTGATCATCGGATCATTTGCTTTCTATATAATCCATGTAATGAGCTTTAGGCCGGTGACTCCCAAACCAGTTGGTTTTAGGGCACCAGGTTTTAAACCCTTGCAGGCTTATTCACCCGAGTTATAAAGGCTCGATCAGATGACTTTTTATTAACCTCTTTATCCCTTGCTTTCTATATGACCCATGTATCGAGCTTTGGGCCGGTGACTCCCAGATCAGTTGACCTTAGGGCACCAGATTTTGAAATATCCTTACAGGCTTACTTGCTCGAGTCATAAAGGCTAGAAAAGAAGTGTCTTATTCTAGCAAATTAAGATTATGCCCTTATTTTTCTAGACATCTGGTATCCAAAACTAACCCTCAATTTAAGCTTTTCATCTACTCTTTATCCCACTGGTCTAGGCAATCCACACAATAATTCATGTACGGAGCCTCACTCATCTCAATGTTCTCCTATAATAGCTCAACTATCACCAAACTGTCTTAAGGTAGTTTACGGGTTAATTCAATAGAGGGTTATAATTATTTTTCTACTTTATGCTCAAAACCCCAATCACTTACCTAACATGTAAAGCATGAATGGCGTACATAAAGAATGTCAAGTATTACATCAACAAGTATTAGTTGGCCTAATTAACACCAACTCCACAGTTTTGAAATATACCAATCCAATAGTAACATCATAGCCGGCAAGGCGTTTAAGCTCACACAAGCATACATAAATATAATCAATATTCACTCACAAGCATGCATCATGCACAATTAGTCAAATTAAATCTGGACTGTGGAAATGCAATTAATTACATGCCGAATGTCTTTTTCAAATTATGCCACCATTCCCCAAACTTATACAAGACATTGTCCTCAATGCGAAAATTAAGTTTAGATGGCAGAATTTAAAGAAAATGAGTACAAATGAGGCAAACGATACTCCCCTGATCAATACGGGGCTGCGATGGGAAGCTAGATAATGCAGTATCATCAGCTGGAGGTGGAGGTAGGCGCGCCAAGATCTCTCTCATCAGTGCTGACTGCTGTGTCATTTCATCATGGATTCCCTCAACACGTGTCTCCAAACGGCCCAAACGCTCCCAAGTTTCATTTACCCTCATCTGGATGCCATCCACCCTGCCCACATACACACTGAGTCGACCGTTCATAGTGTCCATCTCCCTCCTAGCTGCCTGGGCATCCTAGCGAACAGCACGTGACATATCAGTGGAAATGTGGATGTCACGGTGGGCTGTATGCATCTCAGTCGTCAAAATCCCCATAGCTTGCTGGAGACTCTATACGTCTCGACTAGTCCCCGTGGTGGTGGTGAAAATCTGGCGCCACAGCTGTGCATTTAACTCAACCTGTGGTGGTGGAGCTTGAGGCATCTCTTGCTCTGCGTGCTCGTGACCTTGCTCTTCCTGCTGTCTGCGCCTTTCAATTTCTTGCTTTTCCCAGTGCTTTATCCTAGCTCTGTCTTAAGCCTCCAAGGTACTGCGCTTTATGATGGGGCTGGGTTTGGCAGCCACTTCCCCGGATACAATGTTTATACCAGCAGCTATGCATATTCCGGAGATGAGGCTTGGAAAGATCATTGAGCTGTGCCTGTCTCCCAAGGTACCCACATGATGGATCTGATTATAGCAAAGAGTGGCAAGATCAACCTTATTACCTCGTACCAAGTAATAAAGGAATCCAGCTGTGGGATCTGTGAATGTGGTCCTGTGAGAGGTCGGCTCAATGTTGTGGCACATAAACAGCCACAGGATGGCTATAGATGGTGTCAGCTCAATATGGTGCCACTCAGTGGTGGGGAGTGGCCATGCATTTTGTCGCCCCAATAAGATCTCCGCCACTTCATGCCAATTGAAGTCACCTGGTATAGGGGTTATGTTTTCCCACGTGAGTTGGTAGTAGTCTTGAATAACCTCGGGTGAGAATGTGATCCATTTTCCCCTGACCCAAGTCTGATGCAGGTGGTCGGACCCTGGTGTGTCAATTTCTGTATTGAAGTTTGCGTAAAATTCCCCTACCAACAACTCATAAATCCAATGTGGTTGCTCCACTACTTTACCCCATCCACAGTTATGCACCAAAGTGGTCAGCTCGAAATCAGGAAAGTCTTCCAATTTAACAGCCCGCTCTGGTGTCACTGTCCATCGACTCACTATGTTTTCATATCGGGCTGCTGCCTCGGAAGTCAAGAATCTTTGTATCCCTCCTTCAAGCACTCAAGTGCGTGCTGTACCAGATGATGAGCTAACCTTCTCTTTTCCTTTTGAAGTTCGTTTTGGTGGCATCCTGCAAAGTGGGAAAATAGCTAACATTAAACGTCTTGTTGTACAGCGAGAAATCGCATGAAATGAAAAGCACGTAATTCACAAATCCCCCAAACTTGTTTCAATATGCATGTATACTACCACGGTGTGTAATGAACAATGTATGATGATTAGAGTAGTATAAATGTATAGTCCATATGAAAATATAAGAAAATTTGGGTGAATATGCTCATAGTGAAAGGGTTGGAGTCATGATTGAGTGTACACCTTCGGCCCCGGGCACCATCGAGAATTATCAAAATTGTCCCGGGCAACCTCCTGGCATATGAAAGTATGCAATGAGGTCTAGCACATACCCAAATTTCTGCTCAATCAGAGTTCGTTTGGTGCGTCAAATGGTAATGTAAAATAAGGGACGAAGGGTGCTGTGGGCATGCAATGACTTAGCTATTTTATGTGCATGTGTGTTGATGTTGTCTAAGTCACATTGGTTGGTAATACATCACAACGAGTTATTCCATTTCTCTAATAGTCATATGCCATGCTAGATGTTCATAATTGTATTAAATTACCAAAATGGGCATTGTATCGAACATGTTGTAGGCATTATGAAACCTTCATATACTAGCCAAAAATTACTATGTCACATGGTTCCCCATTCAAAAATCAATCACCAATCTCATATACATTCATCAATCAAATAAATTTAATGCAACATGTACCAAAATGCCCACAAATTATCAATGTGGCAATGTATCAAACACCTAGCATGCATTCTTTAGAAATCCATATAAAACCCAATAACTCAAAATTCGAATTACCCCATAACACAATTGAATTGCAAATAGTACACTCCATCCACCATCTACACCCCAATCACCCCAAAATCCAGAAAATCAATTCGAAAATGACTTAAAAAAAATGAGGCACAATGAAGGAGATAGTCAAAAGTCATACTTTCAAGACGATGTGCAACTCCAACCTCGAGATTCTTGTGTAGTGTAGGTGAGTGAAATGCAATCAAGTGTAGAAATCGGATCTAAGATGAATTTGGGCGAGAGAGGATTTGGGATGAATGATTTGGAAATAAAAAAAAATGATCAACCCACGCCTTTTTTGTTCTATGCAGCCGCATAGTTAAAAGCTATGCGGTCGCATATGTATAATTTTTTATTTTTTTTAGGTTCGGTTCGCATAGACACCCCTTTTTTTTTTAAAGAAATAAAATAAAATAAAACAAAGCCTCTTTCCCCAAAAAATTCGATTCTTGTCCAAATTTTTTTTTAAAATAAAGGACCCGGCTCTCAACGCCCCTAATTTTTTCGAAGACATACTTTTAAAACATTGATATGTGAAATTTTTTTGCCTCGAAATGCGTGAATTCCACACTTAACTACCCAAACAACTCAAATCAACCCGAACTTGTGTGTGATACTTAAGGACTCGTGTGAACAGTGCTTGGACTCTTTTAACATGCCTAAATGATCGATGACCACATAACAGAATACTAAATGAATTTGAAAATAAACTTCCTAATCTAATGTAAAGAACATAATAAAGTAAATAAACAGATAAAAAGGATACAATGGGTTGCCTCCCACCTAGCGCTAAGTTATAGTCGATAGCTCGACTTTTCTGCGGCTGCTTCATTCTAGCGTTTCGAGTTGAACGGTTGACTTTTGGTTAGAGAAGTCACCGCCCCAGTAGTGTTTCAACCTTTGCCCATTAACAGTGAAGGTACCCTTATTCTCATTGTTCACTTGTATAGCCCCATATGGTAGAACTTTTGTAACTGTGTAGGGACCCGACCACCGCGATCGTAGTTTTCCTGGGAATAGCTTGAGTCTCGAGTTATACAGTAGTACTTGCTGCCCCACTTCGAATACTCGCCTCTGAATGTGCATATCATGCCACTTCTTGGTTCGCTCCTTGTAAAGTTTTGCATTTTCATAAGCTCCATTATAAATTCATCCAACTCATTCAGTTGCAGTAGACGCTTTTCTCCGACGGCATTCAAGTCCATATTTAACTGTTTCATAGCCCAATATGCCCGGTGCTCCATTTCTAATGGCAGATGACATGCTTTCCCAAAGACTAGGCGGTATGGAGACATGCCGATCGGGGTCTTGAATGCTGTTCTGTAAGCCCATAATGCATCGTCCAACTTTTTAGACCAATCCTTTCTAGATGAATTCACAGTGACTTCTAGTATTCTCTTCAGCTGCCGATTAGATACCTCAACTTGCCCGCTAGTTTGTGGATGATATGGAGTAGCAACGCGGTGTTTAACGCCATATTTATTCAGCAGCTACTCAAACTGGCGATTACAGAAATGCTTGCCCCCATCGCTGATTATGGCCCACGGTGTACCATATCGGGTGAAAATGTATTTCTTCAAGAAGCCAATTACTGTCTTTGAGTCATTTGCTGGCAATGCAATTGCTTCCACCTATTTTGAGACGTAATCCACTGCTACCAAGATATACTGGTTTGAGAACGAAGGGGGGAAAGGTACCATGAAGTCAATTCCCCAAACATCAAATATCTCCACTTCCAAAATATTGTTCAGTGGCATTTCATTTCTCCTCGAGATATTCCTAGTGCGTTGACATCTGTCACATCTCTTAACAAACTCAAATGTGTCTCTAAATAGTGTAGGCCAGTAGAAACTTGTTTGTTGAATCTTTGCAGCTGTTTTTGAAGCTCCAAAGTGTCTTGCATATGCGGATGAGTGACAGTGCTCGAGAATCTCATGTACTTCTTCTTCAGGTACGCACCTCCTCACTATCTGATCAGCTCCTCGTCTATAGAGAATTAGATCCTCCCAGAAATAGTATTTTAACTCGGCGAAGAATTTTTTTCTTTGGTGACTGGAGCAGTCAAGCGGTGGAATGGAACTGGCCAAGTAATTGATAATATCTGCGTACCAAGGTGCTTCATCCACTCTCAACATTTGTTCATCCGGGAAGATCTCATTTATATCCACTAAATCTTCCTTCTCCCCAGGTTCTAGTCTGGATAGGTGATCTGCTACTACGTTCTCAGTGCTCTTCTTGTCGCGTATCTCAATGTCAAATTCTTGCAACAACAGCACCCAATGAATTAATCTCGGCTTTGCATCCTTCTTTGTGAGCAGATACTTCAATGCAGCATGATCAGTATAGAAGATGATTTTAGACCCGACGAGGTATGACCTGAATTTGTCAAATGCAAATACCACAGCCAATAGCTCCTTTTCAGTGGTTGCATAGTTTATTTGTGTATCATTTAGAATTCTGCTTGCATAGTAGATCACATGAAAAATCTTGTTCCTCCGCTATCCCAATACTGCCCCTACAACATGATCACTTGCATCACACATCAATTCAAAAGGCAATTCCCAGTCTGGTGCTATAATTACTGGTGCTGTCGTAAGCTTTTCCTTTAAAGTGTTGAAGGCTGTTAGACAATCCTCAGTGAACTCAAAGGTTGCATCTTTCATTAGCAAATTGCACAAAGGTTTAGTGATCTTCGAGAAATATTTTATAAACCTCCGGTAGAACCCAGCGTGCCCCAAAAAATTGCGAACTCCTTTAACTGATGTAGGCGGTGGTAATTTCTCAATCACTTGAATTTTTGCCTTGTCTACCTCAATTCCTTTTGCCGATACCCTATGCCCAAGTACAATGTCTTCCTGCACCATAAAATGGCATTTTTCCCAATTTAAAACCAGGTTAGTCTCCTTGCATCTCTGTAAGACCAAATTCAAATGGTTTAGACATTCATCAAATGAATATCCAAATACTGAGAAGTCGTCCATGAAAACCTCGATAAACCTTTCAATCATATCAGAGAATATTGCCATCATGCACCTCTGAAATGTGGCTGGAACATTGCAAAGATCAAAAAGCATCCTACGATAAGCAAAAGTACCGTAGGGGCAAGTGAAAGTGGTCTTCTCCTGATCCTCTAGTGCGACAGGTATCTGATTATAGCCCGAGTATCCATCAAGAAAGTAGTAGTGTGAATGTCCAGCCAACCTCTCCAACATTTGATCAATGAATGGGAGTGGGAAGTGATCCTTTCGTGTAGTTGCATTGAGTTTGCGATAGTCAATGCAAACTCTCCAACCCGTAACTGTTCTGATGGGAATTAGTTCATTCTTCTCATTTTTCACCACTATGATTCCCCCTTTTTTGGGTACCACTTGAACAGGGCTGATCCATGCACTATCTGAAATTGGGTAGATAATTCCTGCATCCAATAACTTCAGTATCTCTGCCCTGACCACTTCCTTCATGTTTATGTTCAATCTTCTCTGACTTTCTATGCTAGGCTTGCAATTTTCCTCCATTAAAATTTTATGCATACACATGGAAGGACTGATTCCTTTAATGTCAGCTATTGTCCAACCAATCGCCGTCTTGTTCTCTCTAAGTACCCTGAGCAGTTTTTCCTCCTCCATCTCACTGACTGTGTTCGAAATGATTACTGGAAGTGTATCTGATTCTCCTAAATAAGCATATCTGAGATGTGGCGGTAGTTGTTTGAGTTCTAAAACTGGCGGCTGCTGAACTGAAGGTAGTGGCTTTGTGTTTCCCATCCCCAGTTCCTCGAAGTGCCTCTTTCGTGTGTATGGTGGGTTGGTCTCCAAAAATCTTGCACATGTTTCAACTTCAAAAGACTCTGACTGGATTGATTGGGATTTTGCAATACATGCCTCATAGGCATCAGATGGACCGTGTAGTAAAAATGTTTCTTGTACTGCCTTATCAATAATGTCAACTTGATAACAGCTGTCAGATTTTGCTGGTAATTTCATTGCCTTAAATACATTGAATGATATCTGCTCCTCTCCCAATCTTAAAATCAACTGACCTCTTTGAACATCAATTAATGCTCTCCCTGTTGCCAGAAATGGTCTGCCAAGTATCAATGGAACGTCCTTGTCCTCTTCTATGTCCAGGATAAGAAAGTCCGCTGGGAATATGAACTTCTCAACCTTGATAAGCACATCTTCAATTATTCCTCTGGGATGTGTCAGTGACCCGTCAGCCAGCTGAAGTGTCACAGTGGTTGCTTTAGCTTCTCCCAATCCTAGTTTCCTGAAAACAGACAAAGGCATTAAATTAATACTTGCACCGAGGTCACATAATGCTTTATCAAAATATACTTCACCGATTGTGCAAGGAACAGTAAAACTCCCTGGATCTTTTAGTTTTGGTGGAAACTTATTCTGAATTCTGGCACTACATTCCTCAGTAAGCATGATTGTCTCACGATCTTCCAGCTTGCGTTTATTTGATATGATATCCTTCAGAAATGTCGCGTAGCTAGGTATCTAGAATAGTGCATCAGCTAGTGGGATGTTGATATGGAGCTTTTTGAAGATTTCTAGAAATTTTTTGTATTGTTGCTCCACTTTTTGTTTCTTCAAGCGCTGTGGAAAGGGAATCGGAGGTTCGTAGGGGTTGACTGTGACTTTGGCCTTATCTTGTGATTTTTCTGAATTTTCCTTTGAACTTGATTCCTTTACAACAGTTTCTTCTTCAGCGGAAGAAGATGTTTCTCCAATCACCCCCGGTCTCTTGACATGGATTTCAGGTAATTGCACTCCACTTCGAGTTGTAATGGCATTGGCTTGCTCTTTAGGATTGATTTCTATATTACTTGGTAAGTTACCTGGTGTTCTGCCAGTCAATGCGATGGCTAGCTGCCCCATCTGAGTTTCCAAATTTTTGATGGCTGCATTTTGATTTTGAAGTGTAGCTTCGGCCTTCTCCATGAATTTTCCTATCATATCTTCCAATTGAGGCCTCTTCTCCTGTTGTTGAAATTGCCCATGTGGCTTATTCTGATTCTGGTTGCTCCAAGAGAAGTTGAGATGTTTCTTCCAGCTGGGATTGAAAGTCTCGCCATATTGATTATGCTGCTGGCGTTGTCCCCACTGTGCGTAATCTGCTTGCTCAATTCCTTGCATGAGTATAGGACAATCTGATGTTTTGTGCTCGGCTCCACATTCCCCACAATTGCTCTTCTTAGCTTGTGATGCTTGTGATATGCTTTCCACGTTGTGATACAGAGAATCAATTTTTGCAGATATTGCTGAATAAGCGTCCACCTTGTAGACACCTGGAGTTTTCTTTGGAATTGCCCTCTCAGAAGACCACATGGCTGATGTGGTAGCCATTCGCTCAAATAATTCCAATGCCCCGTCAACTGTTCTTGTGGATATTGAGCCATTTGATGCTGAATCTACCATGCTCTTATAGTATGGAAGTAATCCTGTGTAGAAGAATCGAATCTGGATCTTTTTATCGAACCTATGCTGAGGGCATTTCTGAAGCATGTTTTTAAATCTGTTCCAGGTTTCATCAAATGATTCAGTCTCTCCTTGATTAAATACTGATATATCATGTCTCAGCTTTGCTATCTTGGCTGGGGAAAAGAACTTTGTGCAGAACTTGTGTGCCAGCTCATTCCATGTACTGATACTTGCAACCGGGAGTGAATCCAACCATTCAAGTGCTCTGTCTCGTAACATATGTGGAAAAAGCCTCAACCTAATAGCGTCATCCGAAATCCCTTGGTATCTGAAATGTTGACACATACCCAGAAATCGAGATACGTGTGTGTGTGGGTTCTCCTCAGCCTTGCCATAAAATTGGTGTCCATTTTGAAACAGCTGTATCACATTGGTCTTCAACTGAAAATTAGGTTGCCCAAACGGTGGATACACTATGCTGGACTGGCTTTGAATCACTTGAGGAGTCAAGAAATCCCCCAGAATCTCATTCCCTTTGTCCATTACCTCTCTTTCGTTAGCATGAATCATGGGATTGTTTAGTTCGTTGGTCATTTGTATTTGTGCTTCGTAGTGATTTCTTTGTCGTCGGTGAAAGGTGCGCTCAATTTCAGGATCAGCTGGAATCAATTCTCCTCCAGGCAATCGTGACATGCAAATCTGAGAATTAAAACCAGTACGAGTACTGAGATTCAAACAATTTAATTAACTAAAACACAAATATAGGATAATAACCTAAAATGAAAATAAAAATAAAACAAAATTATGCTAGTAAAATAAAAAAAATTGAGTTCAAATTAGTGCCTCAAGAAATAAAATTAAACTAAACTCTTTCTTCGGCAACGACACCAAAAATTTGTTCGTGAAATATTTCTTTCGATTTAAATTATCACAAGTGTACGGGTCGTGACAAGTAATAAAGTGGACTTTAGAAGTCCGAGTATCGTCCCACAGAGAAATAGTAGTTCAATTTTATTTATTTTAGCCTTAACCGAAACTAATTGAATTAAGATGAATTTTAGAATCAAAAGCCCTAATTCTGGGAGAAATCCCCAAATTGAAAAACTCTAATTTCAAATCAACTTAACGAATGACTCAATTACGAAATGTTATGAAAATAAATGAAATGTATTGTCAATTTATGAAAATCTATGTAAAACGAATGCACTAGAATCACGAATCCCCAAATAATTACTAATTAAACCCTAATTTCACAATTTTGATAATCCAATGAGAATTTGACAAATCAATGCTCCTAAATCTATTCAATACTCCCTCTCGAGATATATTGAACCTATTCTCATAAATCACCAGCCTATATCTTTATGACGGATGCAATTATATAAGAATGCATGTAATTTTATTTTGTGAGCAATTAAAAATTTACATAGGGCATAGGGGTATATTTCTATCCCCTATTGGACCCTATGATGAATCATATATGTCGAGTTTAATCCAATTTTCTCAAATTCAGAATTAAACTACCAAATTCACACAAATTAAGTGCACATTAATTGTGGAAATAAATAAATCAATATAATTCATTCAAATATCCCATCGAACTATAAATTCAAAATCATGAAATAACAAGTTTAATAATAATTACATGGTTCATCGATCACCTAGTTGCAGAAATCTAGCCTATCATGATAAAAATAACGAAATCTAACAAGTTTTGAATAAAATACATCACCGGGTTATCAAAACTTGAAGAAAACTTGTAAATCTTCGCATCAATCCTTGTTCTTGCCTTCAAATCCTCTCCAAGATGAATGTTTTTGCCTCCCAATTCGTTCCTCCGGCTTCTGGATGTTTATTTGCTATTTAAACCCGTCGAAATTAGGTTACCAAATGAGTTGAAATCATATAAGGAAACTACAAAAATCGGGCACAGGTTATACCTATGCGACCGCATAGGTATATGAAAAATGGCGTTTTTAATCCCTGGAGGGTTACTCGCGACCGCATAGGTTTTCTACTATGCGATCGCATAGTAGAGCGAACTTCTAATTTGAGTCATTTTGATCTTCAAGTTTCATTCCTTCACTCCTTGACCTCCTCTCTTGTTTCTAGTTGCTCCAATGTTCCATTAGAACTTCCAATTGTTGCTTAGCTTGATCAATTGCTTGATGTGTTCATCGGGTCAACTTTTAGATAACTGCAATTTGGTCCCTAAATTTTCATTTTGCTCCAATTTGGTCTTTTTTCGGCTCTTTTCTCCTGAATTCCACTATTTCCATAGAATCGCCTACATTGCATGAATTCGACAAAATTAAGTAACAATTCAATCCTTTTACTTGTATTTAAGTCATTTTTGTGATGTAAATAATTGTGTAAAAACACACTTATCACCCACTTTTCTCCTAACAGTCAAAAAATCAAATTCTCAAAATCACTCCCAAATAGACTCTAGGTAGGAGCAGGGATTACATTTTTACTATTTATTAGAACCTCTTCCTTTTGACCTATGCTTCTACTTGTTATAGATTTGTTTAGTAGTATTTGTGGCTGCAATTTTTTAGTTATAAAAATCACATGTTGGCATTGTCATTGAGACGATCAATACAACATGGCTGCTATTTGTTTCTAGGATTAGGCCAACAACCAAAGAAAATAGACCAATGCTCCCTTAGTTGACCTGTGAGAGGGGAAGAGTATGACAAATTGACCAAAAATAGTTGGAAACATTGTAATTATTTTCTTCTACAGTAAATTCTAGGGTTATTTGCATAAAACGTTTCTACGTTTAAAATTTATTGTACAAAACATTCCTACATTTTATTTATTATTTTTTTTTTTTCATTTTCATCCATATTTACTCCTTTCATTGTGGAAAATCATCATCTTCATCCAATTTTCTATTGAAATGACTAATATACCTTCATATTTAAATAAAACAAAAGGAAATGAAAAGAAAAATAAAGAATTAATTGCAATTATACTCTCATATTTATTTATTTTTAAAAAAAGTACAAATTAGTTTCAAATAAATTATTAAAAAAAGAAAAGAAAAAAAGAACTCTTTCTTTCCACCACCACCATGACATACAGTAAACAATTAAAGTTGTCTAAAATTAAAACAATTTGTAACAATAATCTTCTAGCATTTCTTCACAAATCCATCTACAACCCCTATTTCTTCCGTTCTTCCTCCCCAACCCATCTCAATCCCAAGGCAGTCTTAACAACTCAGGAAGTTCTCAACTAAGTTGAAATTTTTTTATTTACTATGAGTAGATAATTTAGGATCAACCTTGTAAAATTCTATTTAAAGGTTTTTGGAAATCGGGTTGCGTGCTTATTTTTTTAATTTTCGGGGAAAGTCGTGTGTTCTTGATTTGGATTCTTTGGTTTATGATATCGAACTCAGTGGTGTTGTTGACGGGAGGAGAAAAAAATACTTTTCATGAAAAATATTTTCTTATTTTTGGTCACGTGACCATATTTTTCTTGGAAACAAGTAAAATATTTTTTTAGCTATATTTGATTTTTTATTTTTCAAATAATTTACTCTCTCTTTCTCTCTCATATACTTCCTCTCTCTCCGCCTACCTATAATAAATTATGGACAAGTATAATATTTTTTAAGTAGAAAATTAAATTAATCAAATATATTTAATTGATAATTTCAATGCAAATAATTTCTTGACAATTCAATTACTGAAAATTTATTTATTTTCATGTCAATCTCATGCTTGGAATCAAATACACGTTTAATTCATTTTCTTTTCTTTTTTGGGGGTGGGAAGGAGTGGATAACATTTAGATTTTAGATTTTATGTTTTATTTTAGCTCCCGTTTGAACCACATTAAATTTATAATACATTTTTCGTTATCTTTTTTTTTTTAACATCACATTCTCCAATAAAAATAATATTAAACAAAAACCAACAACTTTTTATTCTTTTTCAATCACATATTCTAAAAAAAAAAAAAAATACTATTAAAAAAATTATAAGCCCGTGTTTGAGGAAATAATGAATTTTTGAATAGTGTATTGATGGGAAAAATAAGGTTAAAAAATAAGAAAAAATTTTGGATTTACGTATAATATTATTTTATTGAAAAAAATGAATGATTAAAATGATATTAAAACACTATTGAAAAATTCATTTTTTTCCAAAGAATGAGATTCAAACAAGGGCTAATATCAAATAATGGGGCCAAGTGGGAGCTTAATTAAAACTTTGTTGTAAATGGAAAGTCCATTAAAGTTTATTGGTGAATGACATTTGTACCCCTGTAGCCCTAGAAATTATTACCATTGTATCTCTGATTTTTACCTATAAATATAGGACTTTGATTTTCAATAATACACACAAAAAGATTTATTGAGTTTTCTCTATTTTCTTTTCCTCTCATTTTATAACATGTTATCAGCACGAAACTCTTAGAGGGTAGTAATTTTTTTTCATAATCATCTATCACGTATATCAAAATTAATTTGATAATACGTGAATTTTACATATACATATGTTGAATCTGCAATACATAATCTCATCTTTCTCGATCATTATGTTTCATTTGTACCTCTCTTTGAATTAATTAATATTTTTTTCCTTTACATCAATCCACGTGCATTTTTATGGAGATATATTTATATTAAATTAATTGATATGCATTAATTCATGTTCCTATACCATCCTTATATTTAGATTAGCCCTTTACGTTCCACACATGCTTATAAATTTTTTTTGGTTTAATTGGTCAATGTTCTTTATAAGCAAGCTTCAATTCCAGATCTCTATTTTGGCTGATTCCATATATATATATAATATACAATTAACAAATAATTGTACCCAACTCATTTTTCTCTCAAATCCATTGGTTTCTACAAATTTCATACCTTAATTGGTTAATACTAATTCAATTCTTTTAATTGCACATAATTAGAATTTCATGCCATAATATGTGAATAGGTTTCTACATGTCACCAATTTTTTTTGTGTTTCACTCGACTCATGTTATTAATTCAAAGTAATATTTTACATGTGTATGTATATTAATTAATGGTGAGTAATTGGATGTATTATCATTTTTTTAATGTTTAGTTATGAAATATTACATTAAATTTATTTTTAATTGTTGTTACTCCTGAAGTAGCACAACATTATAATTAATATTTCAGAAGAATATTAATCATAGATATATTCGTTGTTGCTCTAAAAGTAGCACAACATTATAAGAATATTATTTGCTCCTGAAGAGTATAAATTATAACTCTCAATATTCCAGAAAAATATTGACATATTGTACTTAAAGAAATAATAACAAAATATAATGTGCTCCAGAAGTAGCATATGTTTCGAAATATATATTATTTCAAATTAGTGTTTATCCCTAGAGGAAAACACGTAACTTAAAATCATGTTGATATTGACTATTTGATTAACATGTGATGATTAATTATATTCTTCGAAACTAATTGTATTTTTTATTGTGTAGTTAAACAAATGGCAAACATTACGAAAACTTGAATTTGTTGCACTTGACATATCTGGTAAAAATTATCTGTCATGGATACTGGATGTTGATATCCATCTCGTCTCAAAGGGTCTAGGAGAGATAATAAAAGAAGAAAACAATGAATCTCTGCAGGATCGTGCAAAAGCACTCATTTTCCTCCGTCACCATCTTCACGATGGATTAAAAATTGAATATCTCACTGAGAAAGATCCACAAGTTCTTTGGAAAAAGTTAATTGAAAGATTTGATCATCAGAGGACTATAGTCCTCCCCAAAACCCATTATGAGTTGATGCACCTTTGTTTGCAAGACTTTAAAACGGTTAGTGAGTTCAATTCTGAATTGTTCAGAATATGTTCAAAGTTGACTTTGTGTGGAGAAAAAATCACCGATGAAGATATGGTGGAAAAAAGTTTTTCCACCTTTCATGCCTCGAATGTGCTCCTGCAACAGCAATATCGTGAGCGTGGCTTCAAAAAGTACTCAAAACTTATATCTTGCCTACTAGTTGCTGAACAAAATAATGAATTGTTGATGAAAAATCATGGATTACGTCCAACTGGTTCTGTACCATTGCCTGAAGCAAATGGTACCACATTGTCTGAAGCAAATACAATATCAAGACGCGGACGTGGACGTGGACACGGATTTGGACGTGAACACGGACATGGACATGTACGTGGAATAAATCGTGGAAGAAATAATCAACAAAGTTATCAACAACAAGACAATAAATTCAAAAGGCACAAAGCAAACGAAAGTGGCAAATCTAAAAATGAGCATAAAGAAAGTTGCTTCAGATGTGGAATGAAAGGGCATTGGGCACGTACGTGTCGTACCTCAAAACATTTTATGGATCTCTACCAGAGATCAATCAAGGGAAAAGAAAAATCGGAGACTAATTTTGCTGATTATGATGATCCAATTGATGTGACTCATTTGGATGTCTCCGATTTCTTTACTGATCCAAATGAAAATATTGACCATTTGGTTGGGGTGATGTGATAGAAGATATAGATTAATTTACTAGTATTTATTTCGTTTTCAAAAAACTAGTCTGAAATATGTTTTTACTTTTCTGCACACAAAAAAAACTCTATTATGCACCGTTTATTTCATGATATTAAATAATGTTTACTTCTTTAAATCTAAATTCAAGTTTTTTTTTTAAATTTTGTTTATTTTGTTATATTTATAGATTCATGATGGATGGTCAAAACAGCTATTTAATTGATAGTGCAATTACACATACTATTTTTCAAGACAAAAAATATTTTTTGGACTTAATATTAGCTGAAAATAATGTTAACACGATATCGGGTGCGTCGAATATCGTTGAAGGCTCCAGAAGAGCTTGTATTATTTTACCAAATAATACAAAATTATATATTGACGTTGCACTTTATTCTAACAAATCCAGAAGAAATTTTCTTAGTTTTAAAGATATTCGCTGCAATGAATATCACATTGAGAAGATACAAGAAAATAATGTTGAATATCTTTGCATCACTTCTTTTGTATCTGGCAAGAAGCAGATAAAAGAAAAATTTCATGCACTCCCGTCTGGCATGTATTTTACATTTATAAAAATGGTCGAATTAAATAATGTTACGAACCAGAAGTTCATTGATTCAAAAAGTTTTATACTTTGGCATGATCGACTTGGACATCCAGGAGCCATAATGATGCGTCGAATAATAAACAACTCACATGGACATCCTTTAAAGAACCAGAAGATTCTTTTATCTAATGATTATCCATGTGTAGTTTGTTCGCAAGGCATGTTACTCATTAGACCTTCAACTACAAAGGTCAATATTGAATCTTCAACTTTCTTGAAAAGAATACATTGAGATATATGTGGGCCAATACACCCACCATGTGGACCATTTCGTTACTTTATAGTATTAATTGATTTTTCTACAAGATGGTCACATGTTTGTCTACTTTCAACTAGGAATGTAGCATTTGCTAGACTACTTGCTCAAATCATAAAATTGCGAGCACAATTCCCCGATTACTCAATCAAGATTATTCGTCTTGACAATGCTGGTGAATTTAGATCCCAATCATTTGATGATTATTGTATGTCAATTGGGATTGAAATTGAACATTCAGTTGCACATGTTCATACACAAAAAGGTTTAGTGGAATCGTTTATTAAACGTCTACAACTTATTGCTAGACCATTACTTATGAAAACAAAACTCCCAACTTCTATTTGGGGTCATGTCATATTACATGCTGCATCATTGGTTCGTATAAGACCAACTGCCTATCATCAATATTCACCTTTGCAACTTGCATTTGGTTATGAACCTGATATTTCTCACCTACGGGTTTTTGGTTGCACTGTCCAAGTTCCTATTTCACCCCCACAATGTACTAAAATGGGTTCCCAACGAAGACTTGGGATTATGTGAGTTTTGATTCACTATCTATTATTAGATATCTTGAACCTTTAATGAATGACTTATTTACTGCACGTTTTGTAAATTGTCATTTTGATGAAATGACTTTCCCAACTTTGGGAAGAGAAAAACTACATCCTGAAAAACAAGATAGAATTTCTTGGAATGAGATAATTCTATCTCTCTTTGATCCCCACAGCAATCAATGTGAACAAGAGGTTGAAAAAATCCTTCATTTGCAAAGAGTTGCAATTCAACTACCTGATATATTTGTTGACATGAGAAAAGTCACAAAGTCTATATTCCAGCAGAAAATATTCTAGCAAAAATTAATGTTCATGCAGGACAATCTGCTGTGGCAAATGAATCTCAAATACACCAGAAGCGTGGTCGACCAGTTGGTTCAAAAGACTTTGTACCTCGAAAAAGAAGAGTACAGGAGAAAAACCAACCAAAAACTTCAGAAGAAATCACACTAGAAAAGATTGATCAATCAAATATTGAATGTACGATTTCTGAAGAACCAAAGGTGTCCGAAAATAATGAGATCTCAATAAATTATATGATATCTCATAAATTATAGGAACGGAATAATATTGTTATAGACAATATTTTCGGTTTTAACATGCTCTTGATATTATGTAAAATGAGGATCCTGAACCACAGTCTGTTAATGAATGTGGAAATAGAAATGATTGGCCAAAATGGAAAGAAGCCATACAGGCAGAATTGAATTCTTTGGAGAAACGAAAAGTGTTTGGACTAATAGTTCGAACACCTGAAAATATAATCCCTGTTGGATACAAATGGGTTTTTGTACGAAAGAGAAATGAGAATAATGAAATTATAAGATACAAAGTCCGACTAGTGGCTCAACCTTTTCTTTTTGTTTTATTTGAATAGGAGGGTAAAATCGTCATTTTATTGAAAAAATGGATGAGAAGGACATTTTTCACAATGAAAGGTGAAAAGTAGGGGTAAAAATGCAAACAAATTAAAGGTAGGGATGTTTTGCACAATAACATTGAAAGGTAGGGACCTTTTGTGCTAATTATGCCAAAAAATGAAAGGTAAGGACGTTTTGCACAATAATATTGAAAGGTAGGGACCTTTTGTGCTAATTACCTTTTAATTTAACGGAATGTTTTAACGGAGAGTTGATAGAAGGACGTTTTGCACAAAAAAAGATAAAGGTGAGAGTGTAATCCGCCAAAAAACGAAAGATAGGGACGTTTTCCACAAAAATATCGAAAGATAGGGACGTTTTGTGCTAATTACCCTTTTCGTTACCTAAAAGGTACTATTGATATAAGATTGTTTTATTCTCAAAAGTCAGGATCTGCTTTAGTGGGATATGCAGATACAGGTTATCTCTCCGATCAACATAAAGCTAAATCACAAACAGGATATGTGTTTACATGTGGATGAACAACTATATTATGGAAATCTGTGAAGCAATCCTTGACAGCAACATCCCCAAATCATTCTGAGATTATTGCAATCCATGAAGCAGGGCGAGAATGTGTATGGTTGAGGAATATGACCCATCATATCCAATCATCATGTGGATTGACTTCAACAAAAGATAGTCCAACAATTTTGTTTGAAGATAATGCAGCTTGTATCGCACAACTCAAGGGAGGCTATATCAAAGGCGACAGGACGAAACATATTTCTCCAAAATTCTTTCATACACATGAACTTTAGAAGAATGGTGACATTGATATTCAACAAATTCGCTCAAGTGACAATGTGACTGATCTATTCACAAAAGCGCTGCTAACATCTACATTCAAGAAATTAGTTCATGAGATTGGAATCTGTGAACTCATAGATTTTCAGTGATCAACATCAGGGGGAGTAGCTGTACTCTTTTTCCTTCGCTTAGGTTTTGTTCTATTGGGTTTTCTTAGCAAGGTTTTAATGAGGCAGCATTTAATTTTAATACTCCCAAATAACTGTACTCTTTTTTCTTCGTTTGATTTTTTTCATTGGATTTTTATAAAACAAAGTTTTAACGAGGCAGATATTTTGTAATATGTCATTCAAGGGGGAGTGTTGTAAATGGAAAGTCTATTAAGGTTTAATGGTAAATGACATTTGTACCCCTGTAGCCCTAGAAATTATTACCATTGTATCCCTAATTTTTACCTATAAATATAGGGCTTTGATTGTTAATAATACACACAAAAGATTTATTGAGTTTTCTCTATTCTCTTTTCCTCTCATTTTATAACAAACTTATCATTTTACTCTTTTAAAAGTAGTCAAAGTCAATTTTTTGAAATCAATTAACGGTCAAATTAACTACTTTCATCCATTTGAATTTTAGTTGCAAATTTGTGAAAGATTGATACCGTGAGTGGCACAAATGAAAAGTTTGATATCATTTTGCAATTTTCCCTTATCTATTTGTGAGAATCGTTAAAGATACCCCAAATTTTACGAATAATAGTAGCACGCACTACACGATAATAATAATCTCAGGGATGCGCTCCTCTCTCTCTCTCTCTCTCTCGCGTATATCTATATTACAGTACTAAAGTTTTTTTCAGCATCTAAATACTTTTAGAGAGAGAGTGTGTGTGTGTATAGGAGACAAATCAGTATGAGGGATTCGGTATTGGATCTATTTGACCCGAGAACGGCAGTGATGGACTCGGATAATTCGTCGCCTACCGCTTCACCTAACCCGGACTTCGCGTTTGCCTTCAACGACAGCAACTTCTCGGACCGGGTCCTCCGGATCGAGATCGTATCGGATTCGCTCGAGACCCGACCCGAATCCCAGGCTTGCCATACCGTCACCGACTGGGCATGCAAGACCAAGCGTCAAAGAGGCGACATCGCCAAGAAGGAAAATGGTGAGCGAGTCTACTGTACAGTCAACGTGTATTGGATATTTATTTCTTGATTATAATTATAATTTTTGTTGTTACGATGAATCTGAGCACATATATTTGTACTTGGCCTGTGTAGGATATGAAAATGAGAATATTTTTGAGTATCTTGTAAGTGTAGCTCATTAAGCTGCTGGGTAAAATAAATATGTAGAAATGGAGTGAAGTTACTGTTAAGGGATATAAAACCACAATTTCTCTCAATCTTCTATGCTATTATGGTATCAGAGCTTTAATTTTATTTATTTTTTTACTCAACCTTGGTTCTTTTGGACTTAGAGTTGATTTAGGAGTGGGTCTTGAAGAAATCTAGCAAGAGTTGACTTAATTTTGGGTTTCTAATTGTTAACCATCTTATCTAAAAGCTTTAGGTTTTCAAAATAGTCTGGATGCATTCAAAGGCCTGATATACTCAATTTCTGAAAGTAGCAGTGAGACTTGAATCAAAGCATTTTGCTGCAATCCAAGGAATCATAAACCGGATTCCTTCACTTTGTCCCTCCGCTGTAACAGCTTTCAACCGGGTAAGGAAGCTACAGCTACCCGGCCTGCTGTGTGGGCATGTCAATCAAAGTCACAGCTGGGAGACAATGTTTACAGTAGTGTTTGAAATAAATTTAAGTTTAAGTAGAAATTTCGATTTCCAATTCCAAATCCTTTATCCCATGCTTGATGCTAAAAACAAAACTTTATTTATTTTTTGAAGATAGTAACTGAATGCATACAATTTTTCAGTTTTTTTAAATTTTGAAATTATTAATCATTTTTTTACCGGTGTTTACAAACTCTGTGAATGCGTCGTTCTTGCCTGTATTTTGGGTTTCCTACGACTTCTGCTCATTCTTATGCTGGCATGGGTTGATCTGATGTTAATCAGACATGTGCCACTCGTTTTCAGCTTTGGACATCAACATTCACCCTGAAGAGCAGATTCTAGACAGCCAGCAGCCTGATATTGATGATGGTGTGGGTGATGAAAATCATGATGAAGAAGAAATTCCAATGATAGAAGAATTACCCTTAGGTATGGGGAAAAATCTCGTTTCCATTGTTAATTCATGTATCAACATTATTATTACGACTAAAGTCAGCTAATTCATGTTCATCGTATTAGTTATTGAATTGTTTAAAGGGAAACAAGGCCTGTACAGTGATTAATTTGACTTTCCATATTAAAATTGGAGATTAAAATTCCAAGATGACATGTGATGAGGAGAATATTACAAAAATAAATTGCGGTAAGGCCCAAAAGGAGTGCTGTCAGACAAATGAATCAAAAAACTCTGAAGGTTTTGGAAAGTGTGTTTTAATACATTTATGAAATGTTGATATATTTCTCAACAAACAGAGATTTAAATGAACTTGTCCAGTTCAAAATATTTTGTCCAGTTCGAAGTATTTTTGTGACCATGCAATAACCCTTTTTTTTTTAATAACTGAAACACTGGACAAATGTCCAATTCCTTCTGAAAATTTGTGTTTGATTTACTATAAGAAATGTTTTCTGTTTTTGGATATTTGGTTCTGTGATATTAGAAAATAGAAAAATGATTTGGAAACAGTGAAACGCAATATGCATTTTGTGGCAGTCAGAAAAGGGAAGGGTGCGTATAACCTGGAACATGCAACTTAATGGAATCCAGAATTATCGGTTTTCCATGGCTATATCATATTTATGGATTGCATCGGGAAATCCCCTTGGTATCTATTATTTAATTGGGTGAATGGATTGCACAATGTAACCTGTGAATTTATTGAAATTAAGCTTTTAGCTCTTGACTTATTCAACAATGTAAGTATTTTTCTAATTGTCTGCTTGTCATCAGTTAGACAGAGAAACAATATTGCAGCCTGGGAACCTGTGAAGAATATGATTTTAGTAGCTTGTAAATATTAAGTGCAAGAATAGTATTAAGAAACTCTCAAATTTTGGTAATTCCCCATTTATCTCGGTTCCACACAACGGAAGCTAAAGAATCAAGAAATCCTTGTCACATTCTTTCAACTGAGTAAATATTTAGTAATGTTTTGTGGTTAATATCTAGGCACACAATATTCAAATCAATATATGAAGTTTCATAGATGTTTGTAAATTGAGAAGTCAGAACTGTTCCCGATACACAAATGTTTCAGCTTTTGTATGTTTTCCTCTAAACCTGGGGAAGAAGAAACATAATTTTTGATGGAAGAGTTAAGTAATTTGTATTAATTGGAGAACACTAGATTTTATTTTTTTTAGCTTTCTTTTTTCCATATATATGTAATGTATTTAAGGACTTCCAGTTCCACGTGATTATTATTCTCATTGGAAGGATCTTCTAATGCAGCTGAATATCTTTTCTATTTTTTTTCTCACTAGAGGATGTCTTGTTTTATGATTTGTTTGTATGATCCCTATTTTTTTTTTATTAAGAAGTTATTCCTGTAAAAAGAAACTTGTGCAGGAGATGATGCTGCAAATAGCGATGATTCAAATGGATCTGAGGATAGTTCTGGAGTTATAAGAGTTAAAACGTTACATATCAGCTCTCCTATTTTAGCAGCAAAGAGCCCATTCTTTTATAAGGTTGTTGGAGTTTTATCTGAGATTTGCTAATATTATTTTCTTTTTGTAAATTCATGTATGCATGTATCGTTTTTCTTTATGTAGCTTTTCTCAAATGGGATGATGGAGTCAGAGCAGAGACATGTAACCCTAAGAATTAACGCCTTGGGTATGTTTATATAGCAAGTTAAGGTTATTCCTTCTCCCTTTCCGTCTCTCTTGCTTCACTTGACTTCTTTTTCTGGGAGTCTCAAGTATCGTAGGGAAGGGTTTAGGAAAGAAGATAGTTTCTCCTTATTTTGTAGCTTATTAGTCCCCCCTTTTGGCATGATTATATCTTCGAGCTACTTTGTGGTGGTTGTGCATGTTTCGATCATCCACCCTCTCACGATGACATATTTAATAGTTGTCAGACTATGCGGTGTTGATCTTTCTTCTTTTTATTGAATAGAGGAAGCTGCTCTCATGGAGCTACTGAATTTTATGTATAGCAATACATTAACTGCAACAACAGCTCCGGCGTTGTTGGATGTGCTTATGGCTGCTGATAAATTTGAGGTAGCTTCATGCATGAGGCACTGCAGCCGCATGTTGCGAAACTTGCCTATGACTCCTGAGTCTGCATTATTATATCTGGACCTTCCCTCTAGCGTCCTAATGGCTGAGGCAGTTCAGCCATTGACTGATGCAGCAAAACAGTTCTTGGCTGCCCGTTACAAAGACATATCCAAGTGAGTTACTGTCAATTCCCTTTCTGTTTTCTTTCCATGAAAATGAGAAAGTGATAATTTTTCCGTAGTTCATTTTGTGCTGTGTTACTTATTTTTTTCTTCAGGACACAGTTGTTTTAATTGATACACGGTCATTTTTTCCCCTTCCTTCTGTGCGTACACATTATAAATTACTTTTCTTTCTTCTGATTTGGCTTGTACTGTTGAGAAATATTCTAGTTGTCTATTCAGCAGAGGACAGGTAGGATTAGTTTTGACTAGTCTTGTAGAAGCTTAATCCTCAACAGCTTTTCATGCAAAATCCATTCGTATTGGATGTTACGTCTTTAAAGAAATTGAACCTTGTCGCTTGTGTATCTCTTTGATCTGTAACATGTGGTCAAAATAATTTGATCTATTTTTTGATGACTACAAAGACAATGCCCTTGTTTGAGCCCCATTTTTGTGGAGAAAATGAATTTTAGAATAGTGTATTGATGAGAAATGTGTGGTTAGAAAATAAGGAAAGTTTTTGATTTGCGTATAATATTATTTTATTGAAGAATGTGTGGTTAAGATATTGTCAAATCACTGTTGAAGAATATATTTTGGTGGAAAAATGGGGCTCAAACAAGGGCAATATTTAGCAACTTTGATCAGTTCTAGTGGAGGTATTTATAGCTTGTACTAATTTATGCAGGTTCCAAGACGAGGTTATGAATTTGCCTCTGGCTGGAATTGAGGCAATCTTGTCTAGCGATGATCTCCAAGTGGCATCGGAGGATGCAGTATATGACTTTGCCTTGAAGTGGACCCGGGCTCATTATCAAAAGCTGGAGGAACGGCAAGAAATTCTTGCTACACGTTTGGGCCGCCATATTCGCTTCCCTTACATGGCTTGCCGGAAGCTAAAGAAGGTTCTGGTTTGCAGTGACTTCGATCATGATTTTGCATCCAAAATTGTGCTTGAGGCCCTATTTTTCAAGGCTGAGGCCCCACATCGTCAGCGAATGATGGCCATAGAGGAGGCAACAACTACAAGCCGCTGCTTTGTTGAGAGGGCCTACAAATATCGACCTGTTAAGGTAATTGAGTTTGAACTCCCACGCCAACAGTGCATAGTCTACCTGGATCTTAAGCGGGAAGAGTGTGTGAATTTGTTTCCATCTGGACGAGTTTATTCTCAGGCTTTCCACTTGGGTGGACAAGGGTTTTTCTTGTCTGCACATTGTAATATGGATCAACAGAGCTCTTTCCATTGCTTTGGTCTCTTTCTTGGAATGCAAGAAAAAGGTTCGGTAACGTTTGCTGTTGACTACGAATTTGCAGCCAGATCGAAACCCACAGAGGAATATATTAGCAAATATAAAGGCAATTACACTTTTACCGGAGGAAAGGCAGTTGGCTATCGCAACTTGTTTAGCATACCATGGACTTCTTTCATGGCCGAGGACAGCCTCTATTTCATTAATGGCATACTGCACCTTAGGGCCGAGCTTACCATCAAGCGCTGAAATTCCAGACTTAGAACTTCCAAAAATTCTTACTATTTACTTTTAGCATGCTCCGGGAGATGTTTTACTTTTGCTCATAAAAGCGAAAAGGTAACTCTGAGGTGCCCGGACCAACTTCCATTCGGATCAAACTCGAAAAACTATTTGATTTCTTGCTTTCATCTGGGTCCTGTGGTTAATTTGCGCATTGGAGTAATTCCTATGACGCTGTAGAAAAATGCAACTCAGTACCCAAAATCAGAACAAATGTTGTAAATATGTTGTTAAAACGGGTCTTCCTTTTTAGTTGTGCCTTTTTTTCTTGGGAGAAGTTGCAAAATGGCCATTTCTTTTTCGTCCCGTTGATTCGGGGTAATTTTTAGAAAGGCTGGAAAATTGTTTCCTTTTTCCACAATGGCCTCTTTTATCAAAAATACTATTTTGCCCTTACTAAAGTTATTTGTAAGATGTATCTTATATCTTTAAGGATTTATTAATCAGGATCTATATCTATATTTTTCAATCTTTCGAACATCTTTAAATATTCTTTGTATCTAGATAGTTCTTCAAAGATTATAGGTTGATCTTTCTTGGTTATATATCCTCGAACTAATCCTTCTAAAATTTCTTCTTGTATATTTTTATGTTTGGTTATGATATTTTCTACCTTTCTTATTTCTCTACTAGTTCCTACAGAATCAAATCCTATATTATTTCTACAATTATAGTCTCTATCTCTATATATTTCTTCAATTTTTTCTTTACCAATAGGAAATATATCATCAGATTTTTCATCTAATTTAAGTAAAAACGAAACATCTTTTTCATCTAAAAATAATATGACATTATTATCATTATTAGTAGTGGAAGTGGATGCATGTGAATTGTTCATCAGAATAATTAAAACATGAGCATGTAAAAACAAGTAAATAACTTACAGTAATCAAGTGGAAATAAACAGGCTTTCCCTCCAGTATGATCTTATAGATGCTTTGCATGTACTTAATCAATTTTCTGAATCAAGTAAAGATTTAAAATATTTTTTGAAATCATTTGGGTCCACAACTGATTCCGCAAAAAGCTTTTCAATTAAGGTTGCATTTCTCACTCTAGAGAACTAGTCGTGTTGGCACAGACCCTATCTTACAGTATCTAGAGTCTCTGTTTTCACCTCTATCCAAACTCTTTTCAGAATGAAATTCTTACTTGGAAGGAAATTTTAAAAGATAACTCACACACAAGGTGCTACAATTTTGTTAGAAAATTGCCTTTTTCCCCTAAACCATTCATCAAAGACGGGTACTTTGGCATGGCTAACATCCATTCAAAATCACAGTTTTGAAAATCTTTTAAAATCTCTATCTATACTGTCGAGGAATCATGAGAAACTTAACGAAATTCTTTTATGAAAGATTTGTTGAACATAACAAACTTTACTTTGATATTCATAAACTGAAATTGTACATGCTTACAAACTATATTTACATACCTTTGGTACTCATCTTATGAAGTTTAGAACTCCATAAGTGATTACATTATTACACGCTTTACTATCGTCAAACTATCTAATATTTTTCTGAATACAAGTGGTGTATACAGATTACAAAAGATCTATCTAAGATGTGTTTCATCTGAATGTTTTAGAGATAAGCTATTTTGAGATATCTTCCTTCTTCGTCCTTGCCTCCTTTTATAGAAGCCTTTGGGAATCTTCTCTTGACAGGTGTTTTCCACCTTTCTTTATTGGGTAGCTAGGTCATCTTATCTCCACCGAATTTTTCCCTTATCTTCTTGTTAGTGGACCTCTTCTTTTGAAATTAGATACGTTATCTTTTGAGTTTGTCTGCCACTTGTAACAATTGGTGGGGGTAGTCACAATTATGGAGACTTTTCTTGTATTATCTTTTGTCTTTTAGTAGCCACAGTTTTTTTTAATAAATTTCTTTATTAAAGTAGCGATAAAGGGCTACTTTTGTCACCATCACTTTTCCATTTTTGAATCAAAGAATTCTACAGGGAATTCTTCACTTTTAAGAGATGCTTGGCTCATATCTTCAACTACACAGTATTCACAATGGTGATCACTGTAATTCCAGAGTAATTTGTATAGTTCTTTAGCCATATCTTCTGATCCATGCACTTGGTTGGAAATAATTGCAGATAATAAATGGTCGAGATAACAAATATCTTCTTCCTTGGTAGTCATCATTGCATTGGAATAGATAATATGATTTTCAGATGGATAAATCCATATTTTTTCTTTCTCAATGATTATCTGAGTTACATGTTCAAATATCTCTTTGTACCCTTTTGCTCTTCTGTAGGGCATCATATTTAGAATATCTTGATTTTCATTTTTAACAACCTTTTGATTGGTTGGTAAAAAATGTTGATTTGTAAGTCCCATTTTTATCACATGGAACGATGGATGTATATATTCAAGAACGGGATCCCATTCCATGGTTGCTGAATGAAATCTGATATATATATATATATTTGTTGTCTTGACGACTTCAGTATATCTTTTAACAGCTTTCCTAATGTTGGTTGGAAGTTGAGCTATCTCTTTGAGATCTTTGCTAGGATATATACAAAGTATATTTCCTATCTCAAAATAATTTCAAACCCAGTGGCTGGTGCTCATGAATAAAAATTTATCTTATTGTATTTTAAATAGTGGAGAGTCTTCATCCACTTTTCAATCTCTAGATATCAATCTGATAAAATATTAAAAATAACAATAAAGAGTGTTACTTCTTCATGGTTATCTTTTCTGGAAATTTTTGTTTCATGGCATATCTTGATAATATCTTTTGGATCTATCCTTTCAATAGAAAGTTTAGATTGAGTTTGGCTCTGTGAAGAGCTACCTTCTCTTTTGATATCTTGAATATCTTTATTACCAGTAATAGGTTCAAGTTTTCCCTGTGAAGGGGTTTCTATTACCTTTTTTTCTTTCCTTTTATCCTCGGGGAGAGCGCTAGTATTCACAAGTCCCTGCAAAGGGATACTAGACTTGGTACAAGTAACTTCTGCCTCAAGAACTATATTTTTGCCTCGAAAGCTATCTTGGATATTTTAAATTTGTGTTTCCAAATAGGAAACTTTTATCTCAAATATTTGGACTTTCGTTCTTAATTGTTCTAGCTCCATCTCTGCTAAGATAATCAGGAAGAAAGTTAGTTTTTCCTTTTATGTATTCAATATCAAATTTGAAATATGAAAACCAAATTTGTATTCTAATAATATATCTATTGGTAATAGATGGATCAACATTATTTTTTAAAAATGCTTTAACTTGAGTATTATCAGTTCTAATCAAGAACTTCTTTGGTAATAAATAATCCTCATATTTTTGAACTCCTCTTTTTACAGCAATGAGTTCTTTTCTGTTTGTTTCATATCTTGTTTCAACTTTTTTGAATGTTCCTGATGTATAACCTGCAAGTATCTCATGACAAGAATAATTCTTTTCACATTTATATTCTTTACGATTCTTTTTAACCTTTAACACTGCTTCCCAGTAATTATCTGAAGTATCAGTTTCAAGGATAAAGAAATTTTCTTCTTGTGGTATTACAAGTTTGGGCAATACTTTTAATTCTTCTTTAACTTTCCTTATATTTTCACAATCTTGTTCTTCCCAAGACCACATAATATTTTTTCTCAACTTTGGAAGAAAGTAATTTTTTAATTTAGCACAATTTTCAATAAATCCTTCAGTATAATTTAATATACCAAGAAAACTTTGTAATTATTTTTTATCTTTGATTTTTTCAGGAAATTCTTGAAATTTTTCTCCAATATGAGATTGCAATTGCAATTCTCCTTCTTTTATGAATAATCCTAAAAATTCTATCTCTGTTCTAGCTATCTCAACTTTCTTTTGAGAAAGTGTAATACTATGTATTTTCATAATATAACAAAATTTCTCAAGATGTTCAATATGTTCATCAATATTATTAGAATGAATAAGTAAATCATCTACATATACAATACAGAAATGAGTAATTGGTTTGATTACCTCATCCATTCTCCTTTGGAATATCTGTGGTGCATTTTTCAACCCAAATGGCATTACATTCCATTCGTATTGTCCTAAAAGATTGGGGGTATTAAATGCAGTTAGTGGTTTACTTTCTTCTGTAAGCATGATTTGCCAAAACCCTGACTTACAATCAAATTTTGAAAATATCTTTTTGTTTTGTACTTGTTTAATAAGGGTGTCCTTATTTGGCAAGTAGTATCCATCAAATTTAGTAACTTCGTTTAATTTCTTGTAATTTATCACCATTCTGGCTTTTCCTCTTTTTATCTCACTATGTTTTCTAACCATAAAGGTTGGGCTGCTATGTGGACTTTTACTAGGCCTAATTAACTTGACTTTTAGCAATTCTTTTATCTGATCTTTAAATTCTTTTTGGTCATCAACACTACTCTAACAATAGTGTCTGGATTGGTTAATTCTATCTTTGCATTTATTTTATCAGTATTCCATTTTTCTAATGGATTTTTAGAAATTTCTTTTTTCAATTTTTCTAATCTATTTTCTGTTGTCATTTTTAAGACTGTAATTGGTTTAAATTTTTCTGTACTCCAATATCCACCACGCTGGGTTGAGGAACTCTGATAGTTTATATTTGTATATGCTATTGTAATAGCTTTATTTATTTTTGGTGTAAATATTTTATGTGCACAAAGTGTTGTGAACATATACTTATCAATATATTGTGTAAATGGTGTATATTTTAATAGAAAATTTTGTCCTAATAAAATATCACATCCTATTGTGGCTGACATGTATATTGTATCAACAAATACTTCTCTAAAGGAAATTAGAAAAGGTACTTGCGTAGTATATTTGCTATATATTACCTTATTTTCACCTGCTGTTGTAGCGGTGACTATCATCTTTGAGTTGTATATCCAGTATTCAGATGGTAGTACATTTGGTAAGCATAATTTATTGTACTTCCTGTATCTAAGTGAGCATGAAATTTAATTCTACAATAACTTTTTATATTAAATGTAATTTCAATATATGGATTCATAGGGTTAGTACTTATTACTCTTTTCATGATAACAACGATTTCATATTTTCATCTATTCTTGATATGATGATTGTGTTATCATCAACTGTTATTTTTAAATATCCTTGACAAATTTTATAAGGATTATATTTCTCAAGAAAGTTCATTCCTAGTAAAATAGGTGAACGATCTACTCCATATAATTCATCTTTATATAGAATTATTTCTTTAGTACATTCTTTCTGATCTTCCCCTATAAGTATAAGAGGTAACTTAACATATTTTCTTATTTCAAGATTATTTCCTAAATAATTCTTAAATATATATGGTTCTGGTATTTCAAAGTCTATTAAATGACTAACAAATTTAGCATTTACATGACTTTTATCTGTTCCAATATCTATGAGGACAAGAAGATTCTTCTTGTATCCTTCTTGGTTTACATATCTAGTTTTAATGTAATATTGCGAACTTGATGGTTCAGCAATACTTAGATTCTTAAGTCTGCTTATTCTAGAGTCTTGTCTAGAGGGAAATCTTGCAATAAGATTATCTCCTTCTAAGCTGACACTATTTCTTCTTATTAGTTTTCCTTCAGAATTAATTTCTCTAGTTTGTTTGTGGAAATCAAGCATTATCTGTTCTGGTATAGGACTTCATGTTCTTGGTACTTTCTAGGAGAAATATATTGTGCTAATTCCTCAAAATCTTTATGTATGATAATGTTATCAGTTATCTTTCTTAGATTGTTATGATGGCTAGTACTAAAAGCAAAAATTGATTTTATACTTATACTAATAGTCTTACTTTTTCTTAACATTTTCAAGTTTTCAATTCTATAGTATAGATTGAAACTTTGGTCAATATTTTCATCATTTAATGATATTGCATAATTTGACTTTACTGTAAATATTATCTTTTGATAGACTAAGTTTCCTACAACTGTTTCTAATAGTGCATCTATAGGATCTTGTAAGATTCTATTGTCCATACAGTAGATTTCTATTAGTATATTCATACCTTCTCTAATGAATCCTTTTACCATTATCTGAACTCCTCCTAATTCAATACATTTCAATTTATTTCTTACATTCTCTGGAATTTTGGATAATTTTTGTTTTACCCATTCTTTTGTAATTATAGGAATTCTTGCTTTTCCTATAGTATCTTCTATATTGATAGACATTTCTTTATAATTCATACTTATAATTGTTTTATTTACTCTTGGTAAAATTCCTAAGAATCCTTGATGGAATACATCTTTTTATTGTAGGTCTAGTATTTTCTTAGTGATTCCTGTGTATTTTTTAATATTAAAGGTGATCTCTTGATTTATACCTTCTATAGAATCTTCAACTTCTTCAGTTGTCTCTATTTCTATTTTTGATTGTTGTATCTCCTGATTCATATATACTATCTCTTCATAATCTTCTTCTGATGAAGATGTATCTAATTCATAAATGCTCCTACATTCACTACTTAGATTTTCAAAATATTCAATTGTATCTATATCACTATTTTCTTGAAATTTTTCATAAATTCCAAAAGTTTTTATATTTTGTCTATCTTTCTTTTTAGAACATTGAGGGGGCAATGTGTCATTCTTCATTGCAAATAAAACATCTATATTTCTTAATATTTCTTGATTTAAATTTATTATTCCAATTTCTCTTCTTAAAATATTTTTTATGTGGTTTAAAATTCCTCTTCTTGAATTTTTTGTAGTTTTTGAATTTTCTTTTATATTTCTTATATGGTTTATACTTCTTATGGCATCTAAATTATTCAACTTAGCCATTATCTTTGTAACAACATAATGAGTTCTTTCTTATTTTATATGCTTTTTTATTTTCTAAAGCTTCTCTACACCATATGTCTATCATTCTTTTTGTAAATTCAATTCTACTTCCAAGACTATCTATCTTTACTCCTTCCTCCTCTCCTAGAGGTAGTAATTTTTTATATTCTTTTAATAACTTAATTCCCCATGGGAATGGTAACTTAGTAAAATAAAATCTTAATATAGGTTTATTTTCCTGATAATCTCCTTGATTTAATATATAGTATATTTCTTCGAATTTACATATGTATCTTTCTAGCTCACACATATCACATATATTTAAATTTTTCATTGCTATCATTTCTTGATTATATTCATCTTGTCTTCTTTTTTCATCATTAGAAGTATATTTATCTCCTAAGAATTCTGTTCTTAAGATCTTTTCAAATATTTTTAATATTTCCTGAATATTTTGTTCATTTAAAGAATTTCTATTATCTAATACTTCAGTTCTACCTGCTCCATACTTTATTCTTCCTTTAATTATTTCTGGTAATTTTCTCTACCATTCAGAAACAATTCCTCTGAATGTATGTTCCATAAATTCAGAAGTTGTATATGTTTCCCATTTATTAAATTGTATTACTAAATTTGTACTTTTCATCCATGTTTCAATAGCTTTATTTTTATCTACACAGTCTAAATCTAATCATATTCCTGTCTTATGGATTGGTTCATTATAAGATTTCATTGGGTTTATTTCTTTTATGGACTGCTTTATTACATTTTCAGTGTATCTTTTCTGTGTTTTTCTATATTGGTAGATACCATCCTTATCAGGTATTGGGGTACCATAAGGAAAATCTTGTTCTTCATCACTATTGAATTCTACTTTTATATTCTGACTTGAAGATGGATTAGTATTCATCTTTATATTTTTCATTTTTTCAGTTAATTCTTCTAATTGTTTTTTATATTCTTCATACTCTTCACCTGTAAATTCTAAGAATTTTTGTTCTATTTCTTCTACATCTGTAATCATATATTGTTTTTCTTCATGTTTTTCCCTTTATTATTTTCTTTTTGTGTTATCCTAAAATCTTAAGGTGGATTAATTATAATCCTTTATTTTCCTTTAAGACTTTTATCTAAAAGAGCGTTTCCTATTTGTAAGTTATGTTCTAGATTTTCTAATCTTTTATGTATATCTCCAAAACTTTCATTTGTAGTGTTTTTAGGTAGATAGGGATAACTAGGTTTTTTATGTTTTTCAACTTTTTTCAAAAATTCTTCAATTATATTTTCTTCATCTACTATATTCATCATTACTTTTGGTTCGTAACATGGCTCTGATACCATTTATACCAGAGTACGTAGATCGCACTCACTACCGTCCGGATTTACGGAAGCGGCCCTAACTTGACAGTAGTATAACGATACCTATCTGAGTCCTTGAGTTGCCATGGGTCTGCCAGACATATCTCAAACCGGGGGCGGAGAGTCAGTAATTACTGCTTTTCCCGATAGAGTTCCACCCGGATACATAATCATGCACGCTCTGATACCATTTCATCGGAGTGTGTGCAGCGGAGGGGTTAAGATTTTTGAGCCAATTAAAATCTTCATAAGTATTTAAAATATCACAATAGAATTTATAAAATTCACTATTTTTTATTAATACTTTTTCTTCAATAATTATATTTAGTTCTTTAATTCTTCTTCTCAGATTAAGAATTAGTTTATATATATCATTTTCTGTTTTGATTGTATTATTATCTATAGAAACATTTTTATTTTTTAATTTTGGATCTAAATATTCTGTAAAGAATCCTTTCAGATCTTCTTCTAAATAGTTTAATTCACTTTCTGTTGCGTTTTTTAGATCAATAAAATTTTGTATAATATTTGGGTTTAGATTTATTAAAGATTTTTGATCTATATTTCTTTGATGACCTAATTGAAGGCTTTTATATATTATAGTGACTTTGATTGTAATTTCACAGCAAGGGGTATTTTTGGAAAGATAATTGTTAAAAGGCTATTCTTCAAATGTTTATATTTTTTGGTCTAATCTTACAAATCTACCTTCTATTTAGGCTATCTAGAGATATTTCCTCCCATTGATTCTCATTTAATTAAATCATGGTTTGAATTTAACTTGGTAAGTTCAAATGTTGAGAGGGATTCTACTGTTTCAGCCTTTCAGGTTGAGTATCCAAATTTCAAGAATTCCTTCCAAGAAAAACCCCCATAGTCCTTGATGGAATGGACTTACATGCACATGTATAAAGTGTTCCTTACGATTGCCACGATTGCCTACTCTTTCATTGAGCAACGTATCTTCCTAATATTGACGATGATGGTCAAAATGAACTATACTTATATTGAGCTTGAAGGTGGTGTCTGGGTTCTTCCGACATTTTTGTTTGTATTGCTCCTCATTGATGCTTGCAAAAAGGGTAACGAGGAATGTTCAAAGAAGCATGAGTAGCTTAACCGATAGAAAAGTACGTATTATCAATTAGGTTTTTTCGGCGCGATAATAGGGCTAGACTTGTTTAGATTTGACTTGTGAATCATTTGGACTCATATAAGAATGAGTTAATCATGCAAAAAAATCAACGAGCCGAGCTAGCTCTGCTTGTTAAACTCACGATTCGGCTCATGGGTAGTTTGGGCTGGCCAAACTGCATTCATAAAGGTCATTGGGCTCGTGCACAAGAATCAAACCCAACAAGCATTTTCATGAAGATAGGCCCACGTAACTTCAATCGTCACCCTTTAGTAAATTTATCGAACACCACAAAAAAGAACAACTGTTGGATATTTGGTTTATCATCATGCCGAAGAACAAGGGGGAGGGAAGAACAAGAACGAGGGGCAAGAACTAGGTGGACGATGAGGAGCGGGAGCTAGTTTTCAAGGAGGATGGACAGGAATACGCCCAGGTATTGTGTATGTTGGGTAACGATAGATGTGAAGCCTTGTGCATCAACGACACTACGCATCTCTATCATATCCGTGGAAATATGCACAAGAAGGTCTGGATAGTTGGGAAATTTACATCAACTTGGGAAAATGGAGAAAAAACAAGCAACCAGAAATGATATTAAGAAGATGAAGAACATAACGAATATGAAGGCTCGAACGCGTAATCGCTGTCCTCAAATTATATTTGCCCCCTCTCGGATATGATTTTAGTGTTTAAACGGTCTCGCGGCAAACAGTTTGTAGGATTATATCAAGTCTTGTAGAGAATCAAACGCTTAAGCACATGCATGATTCTCTAAAACTTGAAGAACACTTTGAATATGGTTGAAGAAAAGTATTTTACTTTCTTGGTGGAATGAAAGAATGTTTTATCGTATGTTTTTTATATATATTCCATTGATCGTCCATGACCCATTTATAGGTATCAATCAATGCCACGAATTGATGTCAAAAATTGTGTTGAAAGGTTGTAAAAACATTCCAACAGGCGCTAGAAATTAAACCGAAAACGGCCTCCTAATGGTTATAAATACAACCATGCAAAACCATGTGGTTGCATGGTTCAACAGACCAACGCCTGGAATTTTTTTGCCTATGCGAATGTATTGGCTTCCATATTTTTTCCATTCCACAAACGCATCTTTATAGATTTTGAAAAATATTTCAACAAACAATAAAGTTTCATATTCAAAATATACGATACCCATGCATAATGATTAAATATCTTTTGATTTAAATATAATCATAATGTAATTCAAACAAAATAAAGTCGAAATCAAAGGTAGCTGTAGCTTTGAACCAGTTATTTCATATGACAATACCGGTTAAAACACATACAATTACCACGTGTTCTCAAGTTCTTCAACTCGCTTAGTGCTTTTATAGCCTTGTGTTAATCCTATTCAACAAATTTTTAAGCGAGAAACTTCAACTTCACCACCTCAAAGTTCGTTTAGATGAAATTATTTCAGTACCTTTGTTACTTTTAAAGATACTGGTGTTTTAGCACTAAATTTCATTAAGAGTTTTAATGTTCAACCCCCACTTAATAACAACCAGCATTATTTTAGTTAAGATAGGGTTATCACAGACTTTGATAATGCTGAAACCATCCCACATATCGAATGACTTGTTTTTACCATCTGAACCCGTGGATTACCTTTTTTGAGTAATGATAAGTAGGGTTGCCGTCATTGATTGACATTATAGTTTAGTAGTTTTAAGCCCATTCTACTAGAAGTAGACACCTCAAAACTTCTATTTAGAGATGTTATGTAACGTATAAGCTAAGTTCTCTACAAAAATTATTCCACATTTGATAATTTCCTTGTGACGTCACCTCTAAGACTTATATGTCTTTATTTTTCATTTCATGTGACATGGTATCCAATCAAAATATAGCTAGTCAACGATCGATTTATTTGATAGATACAACTTGTCATCACCAAGGAATCTTTTATGAAGCCACATGCTTCTTACTAGCTTTATAAATTTTCAAAATAATGTTGGATGATTTCCATCAAATCGATTTCCATCAAATCAATATAATATTCAATCACTTTTATTGTAGATTTCATACTTGGGTATTCAAATTTCATCATTGAAATATTATAATGATCTTCAACTTATGAATATTCTTAAATATTCACATTGGTTTTGCAAACGCCATGACTGGCTTTCACCCAATTCATACACTTAGACTTAGTGTATTTCATCCTTATAATTATATGTATAAGTGCTTCTCTACCTTTTCTCCTTTTATAAATATCTTTCTATGATTAAAAGGTAAAGGATACCGTAACTTTTTAAACTAAGTTATCCCCATAGTTCTTCAATTAGGAACACATATACAATCTAATATTGTTGCATCAACAAATCTTTGAACTTCTCATATAAGTTCAGAAGCGTTAATGTTAACCCCCACATTTCGAGTTACATGTGAACTTAGAGTTCCTCATTATGTCAATTCCCACTTTGGGGATTGTAATTGAGTTTAGAGTTCATCAACTCTTTCATAGTTCATTCACTTATTACTTTGATAATACCCGTAACATTTTAAGTAATTTTAGATAGTGGTTATTAAGTTACAGTGTACTTCAAACCGACTATCTTTAATTTTGATCACACAATTTGATCAAAGTCATCTCATAGACCATTAAATTTCATAGGACGCATTTTTTTCACGGTTCAATTCTTTTCATCAAACAAATAACTTATTCATTAAATATGCACCTTTTCATGTAAACATCTATTCGTATGCAAGATAATATAACGGTTGGTAACACAACTTATGCTAAAAAATCAATTAATAAAGACAAATAACACATGCCCTTGTTCAGAATTCTTAACTTCAGGCTTTTCGCAAAATATACCAAAGAAGTTAACCCAAAATATGGATATAAATTTATCACAATTCACAAAATCAAGACATGTTCGTTTTACATGGTTTTGATTACCTGATTTTGATCTCAACTTGAAACCACAAAGGGAATACCACATTGCTTAACAATATTTAGCATGTCTTTCATACTCAACATGTAGTAAATCAACGAAGTAGATCATAGATCACATAATCAATTCTCATGCAATAATATTCAATAAATTGATCCTCGAATATCTCATAATATTCTACACAATTTTCACAAATGAGATGCTTAATAAATAAATATTTCAACTAGGACATAATCACATAATTCTTTCAAAATTTTTATGTTGATACCAAACATAATAATTTTTCATTAGCATCTATTATCACCATAAATTGCATGTAAGACCAAATTCCAGAAATAAAGCATACTCTAAGAATCATACATGCTTTAATCCATCAAATATATCTGACACGGAATTTACATAACTATGCAATTCATTATTGTGGACACAATATTCACATCCATCATCTAATAGGAAATTTTAGATGATCATGAAAAATTCATATTCAAATTCATTAAATATTTATAAAACATACCTTACAAATGAATATGCAATTTTAATTTTCACGCAACATCATAATTTCCATATTGCCACTTTCACAAACACATGCAACAAATTATGCACCACCGGAATTAAATTCATTGGGGATATCATCATTGATAACGTGCATATATTTTCACAAAACATCTAAATTGCATGTGAGAAGATCATTATATCGATTTACCAAAGTGGAATTTTAGAACGGATTCTATCATTTTATTCTTCAATGAAACATTTTTTTTTTCAAACTTTCCAGATTTCTTTCGCCAAAGAAATGTTGATTTCGGTAGCATCGTCAAATTCAGAATTAGAATGTAGGAGAATCTCAATTCTGTCAATAGAAACTTCAATTTGTACTGGCCTTCACATTAAGTTCGCCCATCAAATATTCCAACCAGGATCTAGATTTCATCAACTTGATCTCGCCAAAGTGATTTCGTTCTCTACGCAAATTATAGTTTGAGATTGTTGGGAAATTTACATCAACTGGGGGAAATGGAGAAGAAACAAACAACCAGAAATGTGATCAAGAAGATGAAGAACATAACGAATATGAAGGCTCGAATGTGTAATCGCTATCTTCAAACTATATTTGCCCCCTTTTGAGTATGATTTTGGTGCTTAAAGGGTTTCATTGCAAACTGTTTGTAGGCTTATATCAAGCCTTGTAGAGAATGAAGAAATTATAGTAGGGTTCTCTACCGCAAATTATAGTTTGAGATTGTTGAGAAATTTACATCAACTGTGAAAAATGGAGAAGAAACAAACAATCAAAAATGTGATCAAGAAGATGAAGAACATAACGAATATGAAGGCTCGAATGCATAATCGTTGTCTTCAAACTATATTTGCCCCCTCTCGGATATTATTTTGGTGCTTAAAGGGTTTCACCGCAAACGGTTTGAAGGATTATATCAAGCCTTGTAGAGAATCGAACGCTTAAGCACATGCATGATTCTCTAGAACTTGAAGAACGCTAAGGAAATTTTGAATATGGATGAAGAAAAGTATTTTACTTTCTTTGTGGAATGAAAGAATGTTTTATCATATGGTTTTTTTATATATATTCCATTGATTATCCATGACCCATTTATAGGCCTCAATCAATGCCACGAATTTGTGTCAAAAATCGTGTTGAAAGGTTGCAAAAACATTCCAAAAGGTGTCAGAAATTAAATCGAAAACAGCCTCCTAACGGTCATAATATACAACCATGCTGAACCATGCGGTCGCATGGTTCAACAGACCAATGCCCGTAATTTTTCTGCCTCAGGCCATGCAATGCGGTCGCATAGGCCAATGTATTGGCTACCATCTCCTTTTCATTCCACACCCATCTTTATAGATTTTGAACAATATTTCAACAATAATTGCTACTGATGATATTATTCTCGTTGGCCTCCGTGATTATCAGGTTTATATTCCCCCATTTTTAGTATTTTAGATTTGATACTAAAACATAGTTTAAATTGATGTATCATCAAATCAATAGCTAACACGGTAATTACTAAATTTTTGGCTACGTGAATTGGACTTGGATATTATCAACTCTCTTGTTTCTGCTGTATTATGAAAATGGTCCCGCTACATACAGTTTGCTGTACAGCTTACCTTACATTGCTGAGCTGGAAAATTGAGGGGGGGGGGGGGGAAAAATAATACAAAATAGAAAAGGAAAATCCCCGATTTTTGCAGCTACTGACCCGATTTTTCCTATTCACGAAAAACAACAAAGAAGAAGGCGTTGAAAACCCAAGCGACCGCGTACGGTAAGCAAAAATAAGGCATCGAAGAAGACCTTGATAAAAGGTCTTGGGACAAAGAACGTGATAAAAGGAAATTCTCATGCATTAGCTACTGTTAGCAGGGATCTGCCCGCACTGACCTTTTGGGCTCCTTTAGGCCCAAATAAATTTTTTTTTTTTTTGGTTTTTGAAAGCCTATTTAACAAGTAAATATCGAGATGGAAGCCCAACCCATATAACCACAGCCCATAACCCGTTTACGTTACCGACCCGGACCCAGTGACCCAGACCCATCATTCTTAACCCATTTGAAATCAAAATCTGCCCAAACCCTTAATCCAATCGCCTCTCTCTCCAGTCGTCTCTCGCCTGTGCTAAACTGAAAGTCGTTCCGCCCGTGACGCCTGTCTTCGCCCTTGCACCGATCACCGGTGGCCGGCATCTCCTTCCCTTAGCTCCCGCCTCCTTGTAACTAAGTGTAAGCTCCGCCCTCGACCCCTGCCGTCTAGATTAAGCCGAAACTGAAGTCGGTGACCGCAACTTAACCACCGTCTGCAAGGCGTCACCGCAGTGCCGCACGATTCGCACCACCAGCTGCCGCCTGTAAAGACTAAAGAAGGTAATTAATTTTGAATTTAGATGTTCTTCCAAATTCCAACTGAACTGCAGTGCCGTGAGCCGTCTGCCGGTGCAAGTCTGCTACCTAATTTTTCATTTCTTCGATTTTGCCTGCTGCCTAATTTTCATTTCTTCGATTTTGCAGATTCTCATAGTCATTGATTCAGTCCTTCTCAGTTTCTCACTCAGTCACTCTGTCAGTAACTTCACTAACTTGGTATGTGAATTTATGTTGTGAAATTGGATTGATATTTGATAGTGTGAAATTGTGAAATAGTATAAATTTTGAAATAGTATAAATTGTGAAATTGCCATCACAATGAAATAGTACTTGTTCACTTGTTAAGTATGTTTAGCTCTGAATAATGTTTCATTTGAGAAGAGTGACAATGTGACACTAGTAGGAGAATATTGAACCAGGGAGTGGAGAATTGGTGGGATGAATTGATTACATTCGTTAGGAATTTGATTGATCGATGTTTCCATAGGGACGTGTTTCATTTAACTGTAGTAATGTTCACACTCGAGTGCCTTCAACTGTTTAAGAAATTTCTCCATGAATTATAGAAGTCGGAGTTTGAAGAAGTGGAAGAGAAAGATCCCTTCAGCCCCAAGATGCCCATTAAGAAACAAGATGAGTACATAGTTGGTGCTTTTTCTGACTTTAAATGTATAGTTGGGTACAAGATGAGTACATAGCATATTTATGGCTTGTTTAGTTGGGTTTGCTTCTGCCATCACAATGAAATAGTATAAATTTTGAAATTGTGAAATAGTATAAATTGTGAAATTGCATTGTGAATTTGCGATTTGGAAGGTGAATTGACATTGTGAAATTGGATTGATAATGTGAAATTGTGAATTGGATTGTGAAATGTGAATTGCACTTGCGAATTGAAATTGTGAATTTATGATCCTTTTGTTATTATGAATTATTCTCACTCACTTCAAGTAATAACTGGATGTCAAATGTTTAAATCCAGATATCAAATGAATAGGTACTTTCAACGAAAAAGGGACATAGATAGTGTTGATGAGGGGGCATCGAATAATGTGGATGTTGATAAGGGGTTATCGAATGATGTGGAGTTTGATGTCACAAAACTTCCAACTGACCCATTTTGGATTACAATGCTAACAGTGTGTTGGGGATTTCAAATGAACTGTCAAAGGCATTGCAAAGAAAAGATCAAGATATTGTGAATGCAATGCAATTGGTAAGATTGTGCAAACGACGACTCCAAATAATGAGAGATGAAGGGTGGGACTCCTTTTTGGAAGAAGTATGCTCTTTTTGTCAAAAACATTATATTCATGTATCCAACATGGATGATATGTTTGTACGCCTTGCAATTCATGGTCGCCCTCAGCGTAATTCTCCTGAAATTACAAATTTACATCATTATCGAGTAGATTTGTTCTACTCTGTCATCGACTTACAACTTCAAGAATTGAATGATCGTTTCTCGGAGGTAAATACAGAGTTACTCCTTTGTGTAGCTTGTTTATGCCCACAAGATTCATTTTCTTCTTTTGACACGAAAAATTTGATTAGACTTGCTGAGCTTTATCCATTAGATTTCTCTGCAGTAGATTGTATTGTACTTAGCGATCAACTTGAGACTTATATTTTTGACGTGCGCTCTAACAAAGAGTTTGAAGGGTTGAATGGCCTTGGTGATCTTGCGGAGAAGTTAGTTTTGACAAAGAAAGATAAGGTATATCCATTGGTTTACAGATTTTTGACTTTAGCATTGATTTTACCGGTTGCTACCGCTACTGTGGAGAGAGTTTTTTCTGCAATGAGCATCGTAAAGAATAGATTGCGCAATCGGATGGGTGATCAGTGGATGAATGATAGCACTATTATTTATGTAGAAAGAGATATATTTTTGAAGCTCGATAATGAAGTTATTGTACGACGATATCAAAATATGAAAACTCGCAAGGAACAAATTTAATATATAAATTATGTGGTTTTTGGTGTTGTTGTAATATTGTTTTATTTTTTTATCATCATTAAATCTATGACCAAAACCTCGAAGTTCGGCGTCGAAAAATGATGCCCGCACTGGACGTAAATCCTGGCTCCGCCCCTGACTGTTAGTGCAATTATATATGGTACTGGTTCTGTAGGTACTGCTCTTAGACCTCTTAGTGCAATTATAGACTTGTCTTATGGACCCCTTTTCTAATATTATTCCCCATTTTTATCTCGTGCATTAACTGTGTTTTTCATGCTTATTATTTCAATTTTTTTTATTGAAGTTCCTGTTGATTCATGTTGTGAGCGAGAAGGTTAAAGGAAAGCTGAATGAAAATGGCTTCGATCCAGCTTACTCACCCATTAATAATGGGCTTCATCAAAAACCCTTTTGCTCACACATTTACATCTTGTTATAAAACGACTTTCTCTTCTCTGATAGAATAAAAATGGATGAACCATTAGAGAAAAAAATTCCGCTGCTACTATTATTTACTATTAGGAAGAGTATTAGTCTATACATCAAATTGGAACCTGTATAGGTTCCAACCTCACAGTTATTTTTTGTCATCCTAACCTGTTGATTTTGTATGCTAGCTTGTAAAAGATAGGTTGGAAACATTTATTCTAGCACAATTCCCCTTTTTGACTGCTATTTTTCATTTACCATGTGTACTTCATTGAGCTTTCAGGTTGTATTGATTAAACATGTTGTAAAATCTAGAATACACATAAATCACTTTATTCCTTTTAGATGTCGTATCACATGCCTGCCTTAGATTATATTCGTATTTCTTATTTTAATTTGGTTGAATTAGATTAGTTTGATGGCAAGAAAGAACAAGGAAATATGTCATAGTTGTAGGGAGAGGGGACATATGCTGCCGGAATGCCCAAAGAAGAGAAGATGTCCAAATTGTGGTGAGGGCTTCGTCAACTGGTTGGAGGTCGAAAAGAACAACGAGCACAAAGGGCTGTTGTTTCATTGTTGTACCTGAGACTGTTGGTACTTCAAGTGGTGTAACAAATCCTTCGGCAAAGAATGCCCATTGCATGATGATGGTGAATCAAGTGGCATCACAAATGGAGGTGAGCACATTGACAATTTGTCACACGTATTGAAAATACTTGCTACGCTAAGTGAGGAAAAAGGCTTGGAGATTTCTCTAAACATAAATATGCTCAAAGGGAAAGGAGTCTCAGGATATTGAAGATGTATTGTTGATTCTGGAATTTAAATAAAGCGTGTTGTATGACTTCATATGTTGTTTAGGGAGGAGTTTCTAGAATTAAATTGTTGCACTGAAGTTCTTAAATTAATATGATGCTAACAGATTCCAACCTTTCACTTTTAGCTCTACAATTTTACTGTTATTATAGCAAACAAGCACTAAAATGAATACATAACAATTGCGTACGTTTATGTACCCACATTTGTGTGAAAAGAGCATGGAGACCTGCTTGCAGTTGCCCTCCACATCAGAAAAGAAATTACCCATTATTCAGAATCAAAACCTGAGCATGCTATATAAATCTTCGAAAATCTCAAAACCCTTCAAGGCTATATAAGGGAGAGAACTCAGTTATCACGATTGAATTTATAGTTGATAAATCCTATTCTTGGCTCCAAAATCAAATCAATAATTTCAACAAACACGAACACTTTAATCATTAAATTACACAAAAACATATTTCAATTACATTCTTCTCGGCCTTTGTTCAAACCATCAAATTACAAAAGCATCAAATTACAAATTACACGGTAATCAGCTTACACAAAAACATCAAATTACAAGTACATATTACATTCTCACAGTAACCACACAAATCATTTGGGCACTTGTTCAAACCATCCTTACATGCCTGCTAAAAATATGAAACATCATCTGTGGAGAATATGGTTGACACAAACCATTTAATCCTTGATGAACACATCTTCATTGGAAGGAAGGATGAAATTCCACAATCCTTGATGAACAAGCATTTTGCGAGGCTTCCAATACCACTTTTCGCAGCTTCAAAGTCCATTCGGGAGCCAGGTATCTCAACAGCACTCAACCGACCTCTAGCAACAGCAGCCTGAGGTGTAGAATTAGTGACACTTGACATCCAACTGGCTATGGCACTCGGTGAAAGTAGTGGCTGGAATTGCTACATTCAAAATGATATACGGCAAGTAAATTGGAGACGAAAAATTAAATTCACTACTTGGGTGAAAAAAATAAAAAGGCAAAGGAAACTCACACACTGAAATCCGATCGAAAAAATCGCCTCACTTGCTCAACATAATTTCGACAATCCCTTTCCACACAAGTCATGTTGTCGTACCCACCCGTTTCAACAACTGCAAAATTGTAGCACTTGAGCAAAGGAATTCTGGCCATATTGTTCACTTCAAGCTTGCGTTTAACATTTGCACTCAATTTTCTATTGCATCGATACAACTTGGACTTCAAAGGACTTGTCTTATGATTGTGTTCAAGATGGACATTACAAATTTTCCATACTCCACGAATATTTGAATAAGCAGTCGACCTTGCTTTGCAATCTGTCTGAATTGTTGGTTGTGGTTTCAAAGAAGAGCTTGTATTACTACTTCTTCGTCCCTCACGACAACATTTCAATGTAACGTATCTCACTACTCCATCTTCCCCCTTTTTAGAATTCCTTCGCCTAATCGGAAAGCCTTCCTTATATGCGCACCTCCTGTAAAATTGAAACACCTTTTCTTCAACTTTGAATTTCATACCTACCTCAGGTACAATCACATCATTTCCTCCAAACATATCATCTTCCAACGTCATCACATTGTCCATAATGTTCTCATTATTGGATTCTACAAAAACTTCATCATCCGATAGGTCCACTTGTTCGTTTCCTACAACCTAGTGAAGAAGAACATAGTCAGCACTAAAACAAAATTTCCCAATTTTTGCATCAGCTCAAGAAAGTATTCAAATACGTAACCAAAAGAGAAATACTTTAATATGGAAAATCCAAAGTGATCTTTGTACTTGTCACTTCTTTAAACCATTCTCATAAGATTCTTCATTTCAACAAACTGCTTGTGATAATTTACATAATGAGATTCATTTGTTGAATATATCAAATCTCAATAACTAGCAAAAGAAGTAATTTTTGCGTAAGATTTTTCTACTTTGCTTTTTCCCAGAAACAAAACATATCCAAGCAATATCATGCATTCAGATACATTTTTTCAATTCTTCAGAAATTGCACATTTCCGGTGCATATCATAAACCCACCAAATATAAATGCTATCTCATCCACTAACAAATTGAAAATATTATGGAAATCACCTTTGTCCGACATTCTTGTGACACGGCAACTACTTCTTCAGCCCTGCAGAAGTTTCCTCCGGTTGGCACCAACAATCCGATTTTTGTTAGATGTGGCGATCGTCTTCTATACAGGGGTAAAACGGACCTACGACACCGCAATCACTTTTTAAGTAGGTGAATAACCTTCGATTGGCACCGAACACTTTGATTTTCGTTCGATGTTCAATGGGTAGTCGCGTTCCCACCATTGGGTAAATTGGAGATCTCAGTTTTGAGGTTAACAATGGTTGGATATATGTGTGTTGGTCAGAAATCTAGAGGTGTAGGAAGTCGAGGAAGTCACCAAATCTTACCGCCAATTTGTATTTCCCTGTGGAGTTTGGAGTGTTTTTCAAATGAAATAATTAGGGGCCGGCTCCAATTTTCTTCCTTTAAAGAGAGTTGCTATAGTGGTTTTAAGTTTAATTTGACCCGATTTTTTAAAGAAGCGTTTCACGCAGCTACTGACCTGAGTTTAAAGCAATGTTTTTTTTTGTTTTAAAAGGGCACAACTTTTTAACTGCCATGTTAGCATTTTTGAAATGCTATGTAGAAAGCTGTACAAGAAGCATTATTGTTATGAAAATCATAACGACCTTGCTGGTCGTACAGAAGGGTGTTTGCACCCTTCTTGACAGATTAGACACGTGAAAAGGCAGGGGCCATGGCTTTTTGCATTTTTTTATTCATGTAGGGTCGGCTTGGGACCCACACATGTGAGTATCTGTCATATAGGGTGTAAACCTTTTTTGGTAGAGGAGCTTTATTCAAATCATAATTAAACTATATGTCTAGGGGAAAAAGGGTATAGAAGTAGGCTCCCTATTCTCTTCTAGATTCGCCTGACCACTAGAAAAGGCATAATTAGTTTTTGATTTTAAGTTCGAAAATTGGAATTAATAAATTCTTGTTTGTGCGGGGATATTTAAGCTTTATCAATTTCTTTATCTTCTCCAAATTTAGATTATTTTTTGAAATCAATCGATTAATCAGAATTCTAATTAGCTTTTAAATCAATTCAAATTCAAAAGTTGATTAATCTACTTTACTTTCTGTTGACCTCTAGAATTGGACCTTCTACGTGGCCAACAGATAGTTACTCCACATAATTCTCCCTGCACACAACAACGCACAATCAGAAGCACACGGTCGGAACCAGCAGTGGCGGCGGCGACCGCATACACTCCGACGGTCAAGTCAGAGTTGGGTGATCGGAACAGTGCTCAAGTTATGCAAGAAAGTGAGGAGGAGAATATATATTTCTTAGTATGGAGAGCTAAGTTATAAGAGTTTCATTACCTTTGTCTCTTGCCAAACCTTGAGTATTTATAGACGCAGAGCACCGTTGGATATGGGACACGTGTATACATCTGACAATTTGAGGCATCTGCTCATAGGCATCAATCAGTTGTGTCTAAAGTGGGCGGGCAATTAGTTCTTCTGAGTTGAGTTGACGTAAATTTGATACGTCACATCAACTAGATCGATAGAGACGTCACATCAATTAATCTTTGAAGATAGCGGGGATCCTGACAGATATATTTCTGACAGTGGCGGCGGAGGGACCTGTTAAGGGAGTACCTCTAAGTGCTCAACGCTTTGAAGTTGATGGATACTTCGGTTGCTTCAGTGGATCTATTCTTGACCTTAGCACGCGCTATGTCGAGGTCGTCAGGAGTGGCCATCACTTCGGGTGAACATGTGTCACTTCGGAGAGTGTATATAATTGTCGTCCGAAGTGATTTGGCCAGGGGATGGACACGTGGGAGTGTTTCCAAAGTGGTTTAGTTAGGAGTGTAACAGTGGTCCCCCGAAGTTCAAGCATGAAAATTCATATCATGGGTGGACTTGCTTTCCCGATTGTGTTGTCCGACCTTAGAGTAAGTATTGTGGATTCTGATAAAGTGCTGATGTGGTATGGGCGTTTTGAATAAGGGACGATGAGTTAAGAGGTGGCCAAAGCCTTGTAAAGCTGAGAATCACACGATCGAGATGATGACCCACAGAGGATTACGCGTTAGTGGCACCGAAGCTTTGGAAGTTGGGTGAAAAGCTCATCTGCTACCGGTGTGCTGACCTACAGGGGACGATGCGTTGGGAGATGGCTAAAGCCTTGCAAAGCTTGGGCGGAAATGCAGCGTCCGAGGCAATGACCCACAGGGGACTCCGCGTTAGGTACGTCGAAGCTTGTGAAGTTGGTTGAAGGACTCATATGCCATTAGGAGATGGCTAAAGCCTTGTAAAGCTGAGGGATCATGCGACCGAGGCAGTGACCCACAGGGGACTCCGCGTCAGTGGCGCCGAAGCTCATCTACTACCGGTGTGCTAATCCATGGGGGATAACGCGTTGGGAGATGGCTAAAGCTTTGTAAGCTTAGGAGGAAATGCAGCGTCCAAGGCGATGACCCACAGGGTTCTCTGCGTTAGGTGCGTCGAAGTTTGTAAAGCCTAGTACTTCATCCGAGGCGTATTGGGATGGATGTCTCTGATCTGAAGCGTCTTATTATGACTTTAATCGTTGTAGCAGCTATCGCATATTTCCAAGGCGACAGTTGGATGTGATGCCTGTTCCTAAAAAAAGGGCTGCTGCGACCACTTATTGTTGATGGCTGCTGTCGCTCGAGGTGACGTGTTTTATGCGTGCATGAGGGGCACGGTCAGATCTTAGGCATTGATAAATCTGGCATTTCATTTCAACAAACCAGATTTGTGATGAGATGAATGGCCCAGATTGACATCGTTTGAATTCGACGGTACGGATCGTCTGAGTTCTCCTATAAAAAGAAGACTTATTGCCATTCAAACATTTTTGCCTTTACAAACCTAGAACTCTTATTGCTCTCCAATTTCTTAGCGATTTTCGGTGAGTTTCAAGCGTTTCCCGATGACATTTTCATTTTTTAACGAGTTTCAGAAGGTCGTTTCCTTTTTCCCCACCGTAGAAAACCCTAATCCGTTCATTTTAGTAAGTATTTCTCTAGTTTCTCACGTTTTTTAAATCTGATGGCTTCTGAGAGTAGTAATGCTTCGGGGAGGGAACTGAGTGTACTTCAGGCGGATGAACCTATATTGGCGATGTCCGGTGAGGTGGTAGAGGCTATAATAGGAAGGGAAAACATCTGGCGGAGGCATGATAGCCCGATAGACATGTCAGAACATTGGGGGGCTTCTGACTAGCCATCGAAGTTAAGAGAGATCGACCTGGATAGACTTAAAGCAGAATATAGGATCCCGGATAGCGTAGACCTTATATTATCGGAGCCTGATGAACGAGCCCGTTACCCTAGGCCAAGGTGTGTAGCTGTGAGCGAAGCGCTCTTTAAGGCTGGACTTAGGTTGCCTAGCCACTCTTTCTTTCGGTATGTCCTTAGGTCATACGGGTTAGCTCCGACCCAATTAAACCTGAACTCCTGGAGCCAGATGGTAGGTTCATAGATGTTATAGAAAGAGGTGTCTCTTGAGGTGGAGATGCCCTTTTCGGTATTCCAAACCCTATACATCCCCAAAGTGGCGGCCGAGGGAGGGGGGATAAGACTAAGGGGTAGTATTACTTAACCTCCTGGGGGCCCACACTCCATTCGTCCTAGATCTGCCGAGCTTAATAAAGGACTGAAAGATGTCGTGGTACTGGGCGACCGGAAGGTGGGACACAATGGAGGGGGGCCCCCTGGCGTCCCTCACAATCCCAACTAAGTATTCATCGCTCAGTGAGTATTGACGCCCTGTGTTTGAATTTCTTTTGAGCTTCTGTTCGGTTCCTAACCTGTGTTTGTTGTTTACAGGCACTCGTCCTTGGTGTGAGATATCCACTGAGGAATTTGACATAATTTTTATTGTTTATCAGCTCCCGCTAAAGAGGAGATCTTATCACGAGCTGATTAAGAAGAATAGACATTTTGTTACGCATGACCTAATGGCCTCCCAAGGTGAGTGTCTGAAGTGACTTTATTGTAGTAGGTTTCCGAACTCCATATACTTGTATTAATTTTTTTGATTCCCTACAGATAATTTCAACAACAAGAGGCCCCTGAGGCCTAATTTTAAGTCCATCCAAAAAATGATAGCCGAGGCAAAGGCGTTGAAGACCTTCTCCTCTGGTTATAAGAAGCAGACCGAGGAGCTGGTGACTACAGGCAAACAGCTTCAGCCATCAACGGAGGAGGAGAAAACAGAGGACCCTAAGGTGAACTTGCTAAGGAAGGGCAACAAGGCTACTGGCCCGTCAAAGGGCCAACCGTGGTGAGGCCCCCACCGATTTTGAAGCAGACCACAATATCCACCCGGGTGGCCATCCGGGAGAGGACTGTTTTCGCTTTCGAGGCTTCCTCAGTTGCTGCTATTGCTGTTCCGACTGAAGTTTCACTTTTTGCAGTGCCATTTTTCCAAGTGTCGGGGCAGCAAAAGAGGAAGATGGCTCGTCTCGCAAAGGATGCGAACTTTCTAGGCGTCAACACTGACGAGCCCGTAAAGAAGGTGCTAGAAGCCTTGCCTCCATAAACCGCTGCAGTGGCAGTGGTCTATCACAAGTATTGGACTAAAGAGTGGAGGGACCACTCCGCTTCCTGCACTACAGAAGATCTCGTGGCAGCGAACAGTGCATGCATCACTCGAGCCTTTAGCACAAGCGTCCAACTCGAGGGTTTGGTGAGAGACCTTAATGCTAAGAGGGAAGATCTGGCCAAACGTTTGGAGGAGGCAATGCATTATGGGAATGCAATGCGAGCTGCTTGAGAAAAGGCCTCGGAGGCAGAGAAGGAAAGGTAAGAGGCGGAAGGCCGGCTGGTGAAGGCCAATGAGGAGGTGGAAAGGCTGAAGAAGGAGCTCTATGAAGTGGAGTGCCAGGTGGTTCTATGACGAGGAGGGTTGATCATACCAATGAGCACCACCGGCTCGCCAGTGAGGCTCTGGAGGCCTCCAACAAGGAGAAGGCCGAGCTGAGGCTACAGGCAGAGGCCTAGGCTAAAGAGATCAAGTCTCTAAAGGCCGAGGTGAAGGCGATGGGGAAGTCAGTAGTATAAAATTTTATTGATCACTTCGAAGAACATCCACTGTATGATGACTTCGCCAACTTCTGGGCTTCGTAGAATGCCCAGGCAATGTTGGATCGTCTAAGGTAGGTCTACCCAACTCTAGATCTGACATCCCTGGAAGCGAAGTTCAGTGGGCCTACGGAAGGTCGACCTGACAGGGCCATCGAGAAAGCTACTGAAGCTCTCCAAGAGGCCGAGCTGGAGGCTGGAGCTGAAGACGCCCCTTAAGTAGAATAGGAATATTTTGTAATGGCTTCGACCCGCCTCTTGTAATTTGCTTTGATGTTAATGAAATTAAAAAAATTTCCAAGTATTATTGCTTCTTCTCTTTACATTTAGCTACAGGCAGAGGCCCAGGCTAAAGAGATCAAGTCTCTAAAGGCCGAGGTGAAGGCGATGGGGAAGTCAGTAGTATAAAATTTTATTGATCACTTCGAAGAACATCCACTGTATGATGACTTCGCCAACTTCTGGGCTTCGTAGAATGCCCAGGCAATGTTGGATCGTCTAAGGTAGGTCTACCCAACTCTAGATCTGACATCCCTGGAAGCGGAGTTCGGTGGGCCTACGGAAGGTCGACCTGACAGGGCCATCGAGAAAGCTACTGAAGCTCTCCAAGAGGCGAGCTGGAGGCTGGAGCTAAAGACGCCCCTTAAGTAGAATAGGAATATTTTGTAATGGCTTCGACCCACCTCTTGTAATTTGCTTTGATGTTAATGAAATTAAAAAAATTTCCAAGTATTATTGCTTCTTCTCTTTACATTTACATTGAACTGTTTGTATCTTGATGAGTAACAAGCAAATATTAAGTATTACTTACCAATAATAACCAGTAAATGACAGAAGAACTGATCCATAAAAAATACTGAAGAACTGAGGCATAAGTTGATTGACCCATATAACATGACGGAGAACTGAGGTAGTTTCAGCACTTAGCAAGATAGGAATGTTACAATAGACTGGATAAAATGGAGGTCGAATCAGAACATACACTTATCACTGATAGTATTTTCTCAAGTGTTCAATGTTCCACTGATGAGGCAACACTTTCTCCGCCATGTCTTCAATTTCATAAGTTTCGGGTCAGGACTTCTTGCGGATACGATATGGACCTTCCAAGTTTGGTCCAAACACTTTGGACCCAGTTGGCTTCGATGATTGGAAGTCCCTTCTGAGGACGAGGTCCCCCACACGAAGAGTTCGATTTCTGATCTTAGAGTTGTAATAACGGGTCATCATTCTTTGGTACTTAGCCAATTTTATTTGAAATGAATCCCTCCTTTCTTCAAGGAGGTGAAGTTCGTGCACACGAGTTTCGTCGTTGCTGATCTCATTGAAATATATCCGACAATGAAAGGGGATACCCACCTTGACAAGACTCATGGCTTCGGATCCGTAGGTCATGGAGAATGGTGTTTCACCATCACAGTTCGACTGGTCGTTCGAATGGCTCAAAGGACATGGGAAAGTTCATCGACCCACGCCCCTTTCGAGACGTCAAGCTTCCTTTTCAAGGTATGCTTGATGGTTTTGTTCACAATCTCAACCTGCTCGTTTGCTTGGGGGTGATAAGGTGTTGAGAAGTCCTTCCTTATGCTGAGTTTGTCACACAAGTCTCACATCTTTTTGTTGTCGAATTGCCTTCCATTATCAGACACTAAAAAGTGGGGAATGCCAAACCTGCAAATGATGTTTTTTCAGATGAACTTTGTGGTGTTCACTTCAGTGTTTCTTGCTAGAGGTTCAACTTCAACCCACTTGGTGAAGTAGTCAATGGCAACAATGGCAAAAGTAGCGCTTCCTCTTCCTTTTGAGAGCTGGCCAATAAAGTCTATACCCCACTTCACGAACGGCCACGGGTTGGTGACCACGGAGAGGCTTTGAGGAGGCTGTCTTTGAATGTTTGAGAAGTGTTGGCACTTGTCACATTTTTGAACAAACTGGCAAGAGTCTCTTTTCAGGGTCGGCCAGAAGTAGCCTTGTTGAAGTACTTTATGTGCCACGGCCGTTCTTCCAGAGCGGTTACCGCAAACTCCTTCATGGATCTCCCTGAGTATATACATGGCTTCTACCCCTCCTACGTATCAGAGAAGTGGCGAGTCGAAACCCCTTTTGTAGAGCACATCATCCTGGAGAACAAAGTGAGCAACTCTCCTCCTCAATTTCTTCGTCTCGCTTTTCAAGGCTGGCAGTGATTGATCTTTAAGGTAGGCTACGATAGCTTGCATCCAAAGTGGGGTGTCTTCGATTCATAGTACCTCTTCACCTCCAGAGATGGAGGGCTTCAGTAGGCGCTCAATTGGGATAATTTTTAGCAACTCCGAATCCTTGCTGCTGGCCAATTTGGATAGGGCATCGGCGTTTTTCTTTTCGAGGCGTGGGACTTGGACTAGTTCGAATCTCTTGAAGTGAGGGACTAGGTTCATAACCAATTTCAAATACGCAACCATGCCACTGTCTTTGGCTGCAAACTTTCAGTTGACCTGACTTACCATAAGCTGTGAGTCGCTACTTGCTAGGAGCCTTTTCACTTGCATTTCTTTCACTAGTCTAAGGCCCGCTAGGAGGGACTCATATTTCGTAGTGTTGTTCGAGGCTTTAAAGCCAAACCTGACCGTGCAGTTTAGCTTATGATCCTCTGAGCTTTCCAAAACAACTCCTGCTCTGGAGCCAGTCTCTCCTGACGATCCATCTACAAACAGGTTCCATGTTGGGAGCTCGACTGGTTTCATTGTCGCTTCCATTTCTGGGACTTTGACGAACTCAGCCACGAAATCTGCAAGGGCTTGGCCCCCTCAATAGAATGGGCTTGAAAGTATGGTCTCAACTTCCTTGATGCTGTAAGAAGGAAAAGTGCAAGCTTTTCGATATTTGGGTAGCCCGTCTCCGCTCGCAGTAGTGCTAATTGATGCATATTTTCCTCTCTGACAAGGACTACACTGATGGTCTCATTTGAGACCATCAAAAACAACAGTAGTGGTTCTCGTGGTTCAGGTTTGGATAGTAGGTGTGCCTCTCCTAAGTGTTTCTTCAGTGCTTGGGAGGCTTTCTCGCACTCATCCGTCCATTAGAATTTCTTTCCTTGTTTTAAGATTTTGAAGAAAGGTAGGCTCTTGCCAGTGGCCCTGGAGATGAAGCGGCTGAGTGCGGCTATCCGATCGTTAAGGCTTTGGACCTCCTTTGACTTCTGAGGTGACCTCGTTTCCTATAAGGCCCTTATCTTTTTCAAATTTGCCTCGATTCCTCTTTGGCTCACAATATACCCTAGAAATTGACCCGAAACTACCCCGAAGGTGCACTTCAGAATGTTCAACTTCATTTTATACTTTCTGAAAATCTGAAAGATCTAATCGATGTAACTTACGTGTTCTTTTGCCTGGAGGCTTTTAACTAGCATGTCATCCACGTAGACTTCTATAGTTTTGCCAATGAGCTCGATAAACATCATATTAACCAGCCTCTGCTGTGTAGCTTTGATATTTTTCAACCCGAAGGGCATCACCTTATAGCAGTACAAACCTCAGTCTGTGATGAACGATGTGGATTCTTCATCAGGTAGGAACATGGGTATCTGGTTGCACCCTGAGTATGCATCCATGAAACTCAAGAGCTCATGTCCAGCAGTGGAGTCCACCAGTTGGTCTATCTTTGGGAGAGGGAAGCTGTCCTTGGGACATACCTTGTTCAAATTTGTGAAGTCTACACACACCCTTCATTTTCCACTAAGTTTCTTTACGAGGATCGGATTTGATATCCACTTCGGATAAATAGCTTCTCTGATAAAGTCGCTCCGGCTGAGTTTGTCAACTTCTTCTTTGAGCGCCTACTACCACTGTGAATTGAGAACTCATCTTTTCTGCTGGTATGGGGCGCAGGAGGAGTTGATGTTAAGGTGGTGGCAACTAACCTTTGGGTCTATTCCCACCATATCCTTATGCTTCCAAGCGAAGACATCCAAGTTTCTTTTCAGAAAGTTCATCATTTCTTCTTTCACTTTAGAGGGTAGTGATTTCCCTATCTGCAAGACCTAAGTGGGGTCTTCATGGCTGATGGGGAAAGTTTTTAGTTCTTCCATTGGAGTTGCATTTGGTTCAGACTCGCCCTTCTTCAGGGGCCTCTACCATGTCAACATTTTTCTCCTGTTCGGAGATATGCTCTTATTCAGGGGCTTCAAGCATTTCTATGTCCATATTGGCTTCGTCGACGGCACCTATTATGATAACATTAACAGTGCAAGATTCGGATTTTCGCAAAGAGTTGAGGTAACATGCCCTTGAACCCATTTGGTCACCTCGCACTGTAGCAATCCCCTGCTCAATTGGGAACTTCATACACAAGTAATGGATGGATGTAAATGCCCAAAGATCTTTCAAGGCGGGTCGGCCCAATACTCCATGGTAAGCTTATCTGTGATCCACAACCAGGAACTCCATAAAGTGGTGAGCCACTAGGAGGGCTAACCCCATTTCAACAGGTAGAGTAATTTACCTTGGTAGGACGATGTTGTTGCCAATAAATCTAAATAGCGGGTCGGTCATGGGGATCAACCCGTGTTCAATTTACATTTTATCAAAGGTGGATCCAAACAATATATTCACTGAGCTGCCATTATCGACAAGCATGCATTTAAGTCCGTTTCGAGCCACTACGGCTCTTACCACTAACGCATCACAATGGGGGTGGCGAACTCCTTGTGCAACTTCTTGAGAGAAAGTGATCGGGCCCATCATGTTGGCCTCTTGGGTCTGATTGACAATATAAATAATCATTGGCGGATCCTTCGCTTCCCTTGTGTAGTTCCTCTGGGCGGTCCTGGTATTGCCCCCGATGTGAGGTCCTCCAATGATTGTATCAATTTCTCTAATAGCTTGGCCTTCAGATGGGCCTGAACCCTAGGCCTAGATTTTCCTATGTCCCTGGATTCTCTTCTCCGGGTCGATTGGTCTATATAATGCCTCTCTCCTCTATTCGGGTAGTTGGACCTGCGAAGGTAGTTATCCCTTTGCGGGTTACTCCAGTTCGAGGATTGATGAGCATCCCTGCATTCACTAATATCGTGTCCATAAAGTTGGTGAAAGGTACGGAACCTTACTCCTTCTAGGGGCTTGTTTGATCGCTTCTTCTTCTTCTTTTGATTGTTGTTTGTTCCCCCGGATGGTCCTGCTTCAGCAGAAGCATTTTCATATGCTAGCACTTGCACTGCATTTAGAGTGGCTGAGGCCAATGCCTGCCCGGATGTGGGACTACTGTGTGACCTACTTGGGTCCGTTGCTGGATGACGAGGTGTGCAGTTGGTCCTTGACCCATCTGCCTTTGAGGCGGGGGAAGTCCCTGAGCCGCACAATTTCGGTGGTCAATCATCTCCTCATTGACGATTTTCACCCTCATCATTTCAACCAACTCGTTATAGGTGGTCGAATTCTTGTTGTGTACATCCCTCCAGAACAGAGTGTTTATGTTGAGGCCACCTTTCAAGGCTGAAAGGGCTTTCCTGTCAGCGACTTGCTCACATTACGTGGTTTTATCGGTGAATTTGGCGAGATAGCTTTTCAACGTCTCGTCAGGAGCTTGCCTCATACCTTGCAGGCGTTGCACTGGGGTCTCTCATTCCCTTCGTGAAAGGTATTAGTTCAGAAATGCCATCTTCAAGTCTGGCCAGCTTCTAATGCTCAAGGGTAGTAATCTATTGTACTTCACTTCAGCAGCTCTGGTGAGGGTTGGATGGAAGGCCCTACATTTCAGTGTCGGTGAGGCTCCTTTGAGACTCATCTACGTCATGTACTTAGTCAGATGTTTCTGTGGATCCCCCTTTCCTTCATACTTTGGGGTTTTAGGGGCATGAAGTTTGCAAGCATCGGGAAGCTTCGGGTTTCTCTAGAGAAGGGGAGCCCTTTTTCCAGAGCCTTCCCGCTTTGATGCATTTTGGGGAGGTGGAGGTGTCTATTCTCAACTACCCCAATCCACTAGGTTTCTCCTCTCCCGCCTACTTCTAGGCGGAGGAGGTACTTGTTCTTGCTTCGGCTCTTGTCGGACTGATCTTTGTATGGAGCGGACCCTATTGCTAGGGTTTTGCCATATTCTGTCGAAGACACTGATAGATCTTTGTGGTTCGTATTTTGGTGGGAAGTTCTCTCCTATAGGTGGTTCTACTGGTTAGCTTCCCTGCGTGTAGGATGTCACATCCATACCCACTTCTCTTTCAAGGAGGTGTTCTCGATGTTGGCTCGAATGGCCTCGGTCATGAAGCGCGGGAATTTGAGCTTGATATGATCCTTGAGGCATCTGGAAGCCCTGATGACCTCGAGCCTGCATGAAGAATTCACCATCGCCACATTCTGAGCCGCGATATCCCTCATTTCGGCAGCTATTTGGGTCATTCCTTCAGTGAGCGCTCCGGTGATGGAGTCTCCGTGCGTGACATTGGTCCTGATTACCTCTTCTTCAGAGGCATCCCTGTACCCTTCAAAATTTGCATCTTTATTACTATAACTCATTTTGTTTACTGTTTCAAGGGTGTTAAGAACTTTTTAGGTTGGCTTTGTTCTTTTTCAAGAATGTGCCCTTTTCAGGGTAAGTCGATGGTTTGCCGGTGGCTTTTTCGGTGGACAATATGGAACTTTTGGACGAAAACTCTCCCACAGACGGCGCCAATCTGTTGACCTCGAGAATTAGACCCTCCACGTGGCCAATGGATAGCTACTCCACGTAATTGTCCCTGCGCACAACAACGCACGGTCAGAAGCACACGACCGGAAGCGGTGGTGGTGGTGGCGGCCACATACACTTCGACGGTCAAGTCAGGGTTGGGTGATTGGAACAGTGTTCAAGTATGCAAGAGAGTGGGGAGGAGAATATATATTTCTTAATATGGAGAGTTAAGTTATAAGAGTTTCATTACTTTTGTCTCTTACCAAACCTTTGGTATTTATAGACGTTGAGCATCGTTGGATATGGGACACGTGTATGCATCTGACGGTGTTAGGCGTCTGCTCATAGGCGTCAATCAACCGCGTCTAGAGTGGGCGGGCAATTAATTCTTCTGAGTTGAGATAATGTAAAGTCGATACGTCACATCAACTTGATCTATGAAGACGTCATATCAATTGATCCTTGGAGGTGAACAGGATCCTGACAGATATCTCTCTGACAGTGGCGACGAAGGAACTTGTTTAGGGAGTGTCTCGGAGTGCTCAACGCTTCGAAGTTGAGAGACACTTCGGTTGCTTCGGTGGATCTACTCTTGACCTTTCCGTGCGCCATGTCGAGGTCTTCAGGAGTGGGCATCACTTTGGAACCATTTCGGGTAAACATGTGTCACTTTGGGAAGTGTGCATGACTATTGTCTGAAGTGGTTTGGCTAGGGGATGGACACGTGGGAGTGTTTCCAAAGTGGTTTAGTTAGGGGCGTAACACTTTCTATTTGGTTCTTCAAAAAACTATACATATATTTGTTTTTTCATCCACTTTTTCAATTTTAAAAGGACTATCAATTAAGCTGTGTGAGTTCTCATCCTCTCCCTCCCCCCCCCCCCCACGAAACTATAATACTCCGAAAAATATTATTTTACATTCTTACAATAGTTAATATGGAAATCAAAATTTCATTTGCTTCTAAGAGTTTTATATTTCGTTATCGCTGCAGTCGAAAATATCGTATCTCACAGAATGGATCCACCACACTGTTTTTTTCGAATTATCACACCTCGTTGGGCCATGACATTCGTCTAGTGAGTATTATAAAAATTCATTTTTTGTAAAACTCGTATAAACTTTCATTAAACAACAAAAAAATCTTCGATCACAAATCTAAAACTCATTTCTTTCCTCTCAAACACTTGCATCTCTTCTATGTCTACTTGCATGTACGCGCTTTATTCAATTTCAATTTATAAAGTACTGTCATGCATGTCCATTCAACAATCACCACAAACTTATATTTAACATTCACCTACTAGTATTATGAAAATTATAATTAAACCATCTGTCTAGGGAGAAAATGGTATAGAAGTAGGCTCCCTGTTGTCTTCCAGATTCGTCTGACCACTATAAAAGGTTTGATTTTAAGTTCGAAAATTGGAATTAATAAATTCTTGTTTGTGTGGGAATATTTAAGCTTTATCAATTTCTTTATCTTCTCCAAATTCAAATTATTTTTTGAAATTAATCAGAATTCTAATTAACTTCAAAATCAATTCAAATTTGAAAGCAATTCAGATCCCATTCTCATCGTGCTGTCAAGGGTGGGACAACGAATATCTCTCTATTTTTCTTCTTCGGGGTTAATAGGATGATAAGGCTGACGTAATCCTGATGTACCTGCCAGATGAAGCTCAGTTGCTGAAGGCTTATGGTGAGCTTCCAGAGAGCACTAGGCTTAATGAGGGTATTGTAAGTGTTATGCCTTAGGTCCAATCAACCTTGAACATAAATACTTTTGATATATAATTAATGCAATTTAATGACAGATCTATTATTTAATTAATAGACAATTAAATAAATAATTGAGTCCGTAGATTCAAATCTTCGTAATTTGTTAATCACAAGAAGTTGTGATTGTGAGATACAAATTATATATGATTGAATCTTAAATCGTCCGTGGTCGTAAGTAATAACGAGATACGGATATCGTTATTACGGATAGACCATCACGTGTGGCATTTTTTACTTGAGAAGTAAGTAGTTGATCTCATAAGTTAAAGTGTTGTGACACTTAAATGAACATGTGAATGTTTTGTTATAGAACAAAACATTGGAGACCCGTCGAGAGATTCCACATGGATAACTATCTGAGTGTCAGTGGTTAATCTCTAATGTTCGATAGTGGGATTGGTCATTTTGACTTGAGATTGTCATAGTACCTTATATGAGGACGGTCATGCTTCGACGGTGTTGGATGTTGGTCTGTCAAGGGCCGCTAATACGACATTGTTCGGGTATGTTAAGAATCATATGAAGGTTGTGAATGACCAATTAAAGATTCATCACTCTTAATAGTAAGAGATTATGATCTGCTTTTCATTCAATTAAGTCGATAATGAAATCCTCGGTTATGGTGTACTCATAAGTCAAAAAAGAGTTTTCGACTTATATTGACTTAATAGTGGAGTGAAAGTTATGATCGATGATCGAGATTGACAAACTTCCATATCTCGTAATTGATCGGATCATATTGACGAAGGAATTATAGTTTCACGGTAAATAAACGAGTTTGGTTTTGTCATACCACATGACATTTCTCGTCACATGTATTGTCCTGACACATTATTAGATGTCAATTTGGGACGGCGAGTGTGAATTGGTGATAAATTGAAAAGGTATTTTAATTTATCAATTTTGATTAGATCAAAATAATATTTCACGTCGTTAGGCATTGTGATCAGGAACCTGATGGGTCGCACACAAAAGAAAATTAAAAGATTGCAATTTGTCAATTAATTAATTTAACAATCGTTGGATAAATTAATTAATTGGGTTTATAAGCCCGAATTAATTAATTAGATTTATTAATTCACGGACCAAATTTAATTAAATAAATTAATTAAATATCGGACCGGACTGGACCAGGCCCATTTGGGCTTATATAAATACATGGCTAGGGTTTTCAATCCATACAGTTTTCTCATAATTTCTTGCTAGCACAAGAGGAGAAAATTCTGGTAGTTGCAATCTGTTCTCTGTGTGGATCATCACTGGAGGCTAAACAATTGGACAGCTGTGTATGGCGAATCAAAATTGCTGGAACGAAAATAATAGCAAAGAAGTTCGCAGATCTGAAAAAGGTACAATTTTTTTACAATTTTTATCTAAACATAAAGAGATTCTTGGTGGGAATCGAAATTTGTTTTAAATTTCCGCTGCGCATGTTAAGTAGATTCCCAACAAGTACTGCTGGTGGACTTGATGAGGAGGACGATGGAGCAGGTGACGTAGAAAGTCTACACTACCATAAAATTATATAGTACTAAAGGTTTTTGATTTAGAGGAATATCTTACAGGTTGAACCACAACCTTAAGGGTCTCCCACCGTCCCGTCCCTGGAGCATCGTGAAAGAGATTAATTGCGGGATGTGTCCCAACAGGTCACGGAACAAGAGCTATCCGTACGCTGATACCCACAAAGAGTCTCAATCCATATTTTTAGAGGAATATCTTATGTGTTATGTGTAGTGGTCTATCTATGGATAATTATGTCCTACTACAGTGGATTCAATGACGAGGAATTTTTATTTATATTTATGCTTAACTTTTTAATTGTTGAATACATGAAAATTTCAAAAATTCCTAGAATGCTTGGTCATGGTTCATCAATGAGCATAATAATCATGCAAAAGCCATAACAAAATCTTCAAAAATGGCTGTGATTCAACATTAGAATAGCTCCTTTAAAATGGAAACCTGTAGATGATAAATTTCAATATTTCTTATGAAATGGGGTAAATATCATTTATTGTCTTTCTAACGAATGGGGTTTTCTCTTGATAGTCTTCCTGCCATTAAAATCAACGAGAAGTTGTGTCTTTAAACGCTACATTACTTATTGTATAGAAATGTGTTATTTTCATAATATGCGATCCGAGGATGTAAAATATATAACACTCAGGATAGCATGACAATTGATGATGGATGCTATAACATCGAACTTATAACACTCGTGAAGGTCATTAAGGACTGACAACGAGACACTAACTCAAATTTGTCTAGTACGAATCCATTTTGAATCATGCTATCTAAAAGTTGCACTATTGAGAAAATGTGGACTTGAAAATGGAACCTCATGAGCTCTGTTTAAGCAGAGTATGTCCAGCACCCGAGTAGATAAAGAAACCACAGAGTCCCACTAGGCCTTAGTTGAAACAGTGTCTTGATCGAGTTGAAGTCGAGTACCGTTAAACAAGTATCCCAGATAGTCTCAAGTGATACTGGAGGCACGATGTTGATTGGACTCACGCTGCTCCATTTTCATTTAGTTGTACCTCGTGGTCGAATTACAGTATTGCTTAAGTTCTCGACCTGGATGTCTAAGATGGTAGGCAGTTGGAGAAATGGCGTTGCCTCAACTGAATTGACAACGATCTTTTCTTGTATTGCTATTTCAATGAAAAAAAATGAAAAATCAAAAGGCCGTCTTATTCAAAACCAATTATGACATCCCTTCTCTCCCACCTCACACCTCAAGTGGAGGCCAATTTACTTGTGTTTTCTCATATGAATCTGACCATCATTCATGCCGTAGACACCATTGTGGACACTACAACCAAATGCCAAGTCTCGAAAAAGTAAGAGCGGCTCTACTACCACTTTGGAAACTAAAGGTTTCTCTCCCAACAAAACCTTTACTGCTATCACAAGTATATCTAGCTTCATATTGACACTACTTGGCTGCATTTTCTTGGCACACAGAATAGGTGATTACATGGTGAAGTACAAAAAGATCCCGATTGTTTGTAGTTGCAGATCACAGCCTTCGACTTAAAGGGTTAACACAAGAACTAGTGTAATGCAAAATTCTGAATTGCTGATAAACGAGAATATAATCATGAACACGATCAACTTTATAGCATGCATGAATGCATTATTCAGAGATGAAAGGAGTGAACGCGATGGAAATGCATACACCTATTCTACATCACAAGAAGATCTACAGAATATGTAAATAAGTTTGGTCCAAGGTTGGGACGACTGGAGAACGAAATCTGCACCAGAATGCAAGAAAATTATTCAGCAGTTCCAGCAATCTTCTTCTTTATTGCTTCAATATCTGTTGCCAGTTCTTTTCTACTAGACTGTAAAATCACAGTAGCACGATCAGCAACATGAAATCTACACAGCAGCATAACCCAGGCATTGATGAAGAAGAGAAATAGGAATCTTGACACTTTAGTGTTCACTACTATCTAATACTGCATATATGCAGGACGTGCATGAAATAAATATGCACACATCCTTTTGGCATGTTAATTGGGAACTTGGTCAAAATTATCGTAATGAAAGGAGTTTGTCAATGGGAATTTGACCAAATAGGACCATCCATTTCCTATAAACCCTTACATCTTATAAGATGAGGCTTCTTGTCGAGTTCATACTGATATTAATTTTTATTAATAGAATTTTTCTTTTTTATAATGTCATCAGCGAATATTGTGAAAAATGCACCTTGAAAAGAAGGTAACGGTACACAAACCACCCGGTGTATCCAAGCCCGACCAGTTCCATGATTTTTGGAAGCTGAAATAAAACATCGACAAGTAAATAAGATTTTAGTTTCGCTAAATAGAATAAAAAATGAATTGCGAACTTTTCAAACATAAGATCCATCATCCCATGATATTTAACTAAATACAAAAATGAAAGTTCCATTTTACCAAAAACCTACCAAAGGAACTGAGTTTATTGCACCAACTACAACGGAAGCTAGCCACACAGCGACAATTGCACCACCTCCATAAATAAGTACAGTCGACTTGTTTTCAACAGCGTCCCACTGGAGAAATAGTACGGAAAGAAAGTTAAGAAAAATTAGACGTAATTATCAGTTAAATCCCGACTCCAAGAACATGAACAAAATTGAATTCTGCAGAATTAGGTATATATGAATAAGTCTTGGATTCTTGATGATAACTATCTAATGAACCAAAGAACATAATTACCTTTTCTTTTATGTCTGTAAATAACTCATTAGCATCGACAGGGGAAGATGTCTCATCTGATGAAGAAGCTTTCATCCGACGTAGAGAAGACCTCTTCGACTCTGTTTAAAAATGAAGCCAAGAAACATAGGCACCGAAATATCAAGTAAATGACCTTGCATAGCAGCCAATATCCTTGAAATTTTGAAATTCTTAGAAACCAAACTCCGATATTTGAACTCTCCCCTTTCTTCTATCTTTACCCCTCTTCTTCCTTTTGTCAATAGGACACTTGGAAACTTGCTCAATGTGTTAAAGCTCTTGCTACAAAGTGCCTCCCAATCCTATCAAAACTTTAGACAACTGAAGGATAGAACCACCACTCATAGGCCAATAAATTGTCTGGTTAGGTCAAACTATTGGAAGAAAATGGAAAGGAGTCATCAAAGAACTAACCTTTATGCCTTTCTCGAAGTATAACAATGAAATATTTACCTGTTGGGTGGTACTAGGCCTCTCTCAACCCAAACTTTCCCTCACACTTATAACCGAATCCGAGTTAATTGTTCCAATGGTCACTGAACTTCGGTCCATGTCTTTTATTGGTTACTGAAGTTTAAAATGTCGGGTTTTAGTCACTGAACTTAGATCCATACCTTCCATTACTCACTGAAATTTAAAATATCAAGTTTTGGCAGCCGAACTTTGAAAATTGTTGTATATTACTCACCGAACTTTGAAAAATATTGTACATTTCTCACTGAATTTTGAAAAATGTTGTACATTACTAGCTGTAAATTCGATATTTTTTAAAGTTCAACAGTTATACTAGTGAGTAATGTACGACATATTTCAAAGTTTTGTGATCAAAATTCGACATTTTAAATTTCAGTGAGCAATCTAAGACATGAACCTAAGTTCAATGAGTAATCGAAGACATTGACCTAAGTTTAGTGATCAAAACTCGACATTTTAAATTTCAGTAACCAATTAAAGATATTGACCTAAGTTCATTGACCATTGGAACAATTAACTCACTGAATACCAACCCCATTCACGATCGATGAGGGACAACCTAAACAATCTTCCCTCAAACATCGGGCTTTGCAGAAAACCAAACGCGTCTCCCCCTCACACAATAGGGCCTACGGGAGCAAACTATTGGTTGGAGACTTGTTGATAAACCGGGCTTTGATACCAGTGTTGCGTTGTATTGGTTTCTCTCACCCCAAAAGCTAGCTCAAGAGGTAAGACTTCCCTCACAATTATAATCTGAATGCCAATCTCATGCACAACCGATATGGGACAACCTCAACAGTACCAAGTACCAACAATCTTATGAGGTCTTACAATTTCAGAACCTATTAAATGAGGCACAAGAACAGCCACATTGTAGTAAATTTCCAAGATTTATGAGTTACCATATGAATTCCAACTATGCAGATAGAAACTTTTATACTGATCACAGCCTTCTCGCAATCCTCTTTATTTTCCCAAATGCATTTACCACGTCAAAATGATACAACAACAAACTAAACCTTTTCTCAATAACCAAATAACTGATATTTAAAGCAGAGAAAAAAAATTTTAAAAAAAAATAAAAATGAAGTGTTTGCTTTCCTAAAGAATTCTTGGTTTGGGTTCACCACCTCACAGAAGACAATTTCTTCAAGCCAATTATGACATTTGATCATGTTAATCTATCTATTCAAGAACCTACAAATAGCAGTAATCCAATCAAGATTCAACTAAGTACATAAATAATTAAGGTTCATCCACTCAGCACCCCAAAACAATTATGTGTCTGGTTACAAATTACAAAAAGAAACACGAATGTCAAATATGAACAAGGTAAGGAATGACTAACCTGAAAAGTGCTTGAATGAAGTGGAAAAGGCTGGTGCAGAGAAACGGGGAGGGAGATGAGGCAAGGCGGAGCAGTGGGTGGATTTGGTGGTGGTGAGACGGTACATCAAGGCGGCGGACGCCGACGTGGAAGTGGAAGCTGCCACCGCTGCCATTTGGGATTAGCTGATCAAATAATGCCTTTGTATAGGTTTTGGTTCCGACTTTTGCGTTCCTCTTCCTTCACCCTCTACTTTCTCTATTTCTCGATTGAAATACCCTTTCGTTGTAAAGCAAAGATTTTTGTTGACAAATTCTTGTTATCCACAATATTTTTTCCCTTCTTTCGGACAAGAATCAAGTGATTTAATTGGATGACACGTGGAGACACTGAAGTTTCTGATTGGTCATTCCCTATCTTCAGAAATTCTCAATATCATAATATAACGAAAGGCGGGCTGGTCTATATGACTATTTGCTTTTGCTTTCATTTTTTCATCATAAATTTTTTATCTGACGAACAGGATAAAAATTCATTACTCAAGATTTTGGGTATCATACAACAATATGCCAACCGGACTTACTATAAGGAATCTTAAGACCTCAAGGCAGAAATTGCTCACTTTTTAGTTTAAAAAAACAAGTAATCAAGCATCTCGAATTCAAATTATATAAGAAATCTTTCTTTCTATCGAAATCTTTAGTAACTAGATTTTTCTCGAGATTTTTGAATTCGAAACAAGAGAGAATTCTTGATACTAATTAAATTCAATCAATAGGACCAATTCTATTTATTTGCTACATCTACTTGTTTCGATCCGTATAATAGATTTTGGAAGGAGCTATTTTAATTTTTATTTAAAATTTATTTTTTAAAATAGTTTTCTATTTCAAATGTGATTTTAAAGAGTCACATTAGATCAATTTCTTTTAAAAGTTCTTCTAATTCTAATTGAAAGAAGTACTTTAATAAAATTAAAGTAAAATTATAAACATACTTTTACTAAAAGTTTTTTGAAAAGTAAATAGAGCACAATCGCTTTACAAATATAACCATAACCTAATTGAAATAAATAAATGTACCACATAGACGTCCATGAATCTTGCTACATGTACATCAAACTTTATATAATGGGTTGCATAATGTCACATATTACTTTATCCTTTGCCAATTTAAAACACAGTCAACTTTTTTCATCCAACATTTTCCCTCCACATCATTTTATGTAATCTTTTATGTACCATTTTTATGTACAAGTAATACAATCCAGACGCCCATACCCTTGTCACTCAACCACTCTGTGTTCCCATCCGTGGTCTTCTTCCTCCACAACATCTTTCGACAATGCATCCAAAAAAATTACACTTTCGAATAATTCAAGCAATATTTTTATTCTTTTTTGAGAACTCATTTCTCTACCGTATTTGACTCTTTTCTTTACCGCTCAATTATCACTTTCTACACGCATTCACTTTATGATAACACTAACCCGGTTAAGCATAGACACCATAACTATTTCATAGTATACATTGTAAATCAGTAACCACATAAGAAATGATCTCCAATAGGAAAATATCATTCTCTTTTTTCGTCAAATAAAAAGTTATTTATATTTCAGTGAATATTTGAGTTAGAAATGTTTTGATATTTACAAATGTTCCAATTTTTTATTATTTCTCAATTATTTATAATTTATAATTTCGTTGTTTAACTGAAAATTTTCATATGATAATTGATTGCCATATGAAAGAGAGAGTTCCGTGAGGATTTGATGCATTACAAGTGATTTTTCTAAATGTAGTTAACAACAATTGTAGAAATATGGAACAATCAAATGGAGTGTTTATGGAGAAATTAGTCAGAGATTCAGAATTACGGTGTTTTACAATCTACGTCCATTTTCCTTGCCGAAATAATTTTTGTAAAGAAGAATAAAAAATAATGAAAGGATAAAAAAGAAGGAAAAGAAATTCTTGTTGTATAGAGGATGGACCTTGTTACATGTATATCAAACTTTATATAATGAGTTACTTAGTACCACATGTAATAACATCATTTATCAATTTGAAATGCAGTCAATTTTTTCATCCGATCTTTTTTCGACATTATTTTATGTAATCATTTATGTGTTATTTTTATTTATAAGTAGCATAATTCAAAGAAACCAGAAACTGTATTCGTTGAAAGAATAGTGGTGTGTGTGTTGACCTAAAATCAAGAGGCTTCCCCTTCTTTTTGTATTTGTTGGAGTAATCAACATTGTCCACGATATTCACCGTCTTCAATTTATTGACCATCACTTGAAGTTTGTATACTCAAGGCAACAAGTGAATGTTATCTAACATTTTAGAGTTAAAAAATTTTGAAATTAAAAATTTATCAGTACTTTCCACCTCAACTTTGTATTTGTTATCAAGTGTTTCCTAAATTTCCTTTGTCGAAGTGGTGTGGTTGAAAGATCATACAAATGATTAGAGAGGGCTTTAAGAATGTGAAAGCGACAAATTAATTTGTCCTCTTGTCTTTTTTTTTTCCTTCGGTCTGTACTTATTCGAAATCTTCATTGGTTGCTTCAACAATCGGCTCCAAACTCGGATCAAGCACATACAAGATTTTTAAAGCCACCAGAAGGAACTTGAGTTTGTCCAGCCATCAAGTGAAGTTTGTTCCATCGAACTTATCCAGACAAATCAAGTCTAGGTTTATCAGTTTGATGATTGCAAGTGTAGTTTCTGTCTCTATCGTCGAAGGACTATCGTTTGAAATTGTTTGAACTAACAACAATGGAGTGTAAAATAGAACGAAGATGGAAATATCAAATAAACGTATTTGCAAGACTTGAACATGTTTAAGAACGTTGTTCTCAAACGATATTTGCATCATCTTCAAATGCATTTAAGGATTTAAACGTCAAATGGTACGAATGATTAATCAAGCCTAATAAAGAACACCAAAGCACAAGAATTTCTTTAATATGAACAAATGAAAACTTTGAAATGAATACGTAAACAAATTTGACAATCTCTCTTTGAATATGTGGAATAATTGTATGTTTTTCACCGATTTAGAGATGAAAAATATCCTCTATTTATAGTTTTCAATCAACACATGAAAGAGATGGAACTTTTCATCCAAAAGTCACCAGATTTCTAACTTGAAAATCAACTCAACAATGTTTTTATGCCATGCGATCGTATGGTAGTTAATATTGCGATCGCTTGATCTAACTAAATTTGCTTCGATTTTCAGTAGAGTGGCCCATGCGATCTAATAGGCAAAACCAAAGTCCCAATTTTGTCCTTCCTCAATTCATTCACACATTTGGCCCAATTAGGGCCCAATATCAAATCCACCTAATAATAATATATGATTTTGAACAACAATATTTCTAACATGAAATCCTCCACGTCAGTCGGACCATGTCCCTTTGTCCCTTTCCATTTCCACCGACTATTGCTTTATATCCGTCCGATACGTAATCAATCAGACGGCTAATAACTAGATGACGTGCTAATCCATTCGTTGACGTCACTCCCCATTTTAAAAAAGTGCACCAAAATAAACCAATAAAATTCAACACACGTGTGACGCGTGGAGAATAGGCCACTAACTAAAGGTCGGACCCGCCTGCATTGAACAGTTATACGTGGGACACGTCAGACTTTAAGAACAATTATGAACACTAACCAAACTTTACATCTAATTTTTTATTTAGTGCACAAGCTTTCGAATGGTTTTAAATATGTCACCAAACTTCAGACAATTTTTCCCAACCATCACTAAATCCACCTCAAAAACAGCTAACGATTTGAGTACCTAACAAAGTTATTTCTTCAATACCGTCTACTTGCACCAATGCTTCCACCAAATTAATAGAAATCTTGTTTCTCTTATTTCTAAAACCCATCTCGATGTCCAAATTTTTCAAGTATGTCTCGTTTTTATTCCACCCCCCAATTTTAGTCCAAAATTAGAATTAGGGTTCATTTTAATTTATCAGAATGGAAATTTTTCTTCAAGTTTCAAGCGAAAGGAGTCGATTTAGTGATGCATTTGAAACAATTGAAAGCTTTAAGTACCGAATAGAAAGGTAACATAAACTTCAGGTACTAATTGGATTTTTAACACGGATTTGCAGATGATGCGAATGCTATTGCTTCATCATTAACGTGGCAAATTCTGAAGCGTTGGATAAGCATCTCGGATTTAGGGGTTTGACTGATGAAAAGCATATTTTGTTCTCATGTAGAAAACATAACAACATAATTGTATATTTGTGACCACAGCTTGCCGTGTTACTTTTAATCTACCTTTTATTTCAATTTTTTACATTAAGGTAAAGTGAAACACGTCGTAATCACTTCAATATCATCGACTAATATTACACAATCTTGCACGCCTTGTTATCTATGTAATGTATAGCACGGCCACACATTTGTCTTAACTCCTCATTGTTCCATTTCGAATTTTTGGAACCTCTCTAGATTCTTTTTATTTTATTTTATAATTTTCGTTTGGTATTATATTTTAAAATTAAATATAATTATTTATTTATACAAAATGTTAAATGGTGATTTTTTTAATCTATCCTGTCCCGACTCCAAGTATCCCTGACCGATGGTTGGTAATGGACAGCTCCTAAACATGTATTCTTTCATCAACTGAATTAAAATGAGGGAATAATTTGTTTTCTTAGTTCTAAAGTTGATGAGGAGCTGGGTTGACATGTGTCCACGCAGATAGTGAAATTTGGTGTGCCCACAACCTGATCTCAATGGTTCTGACCGTCAAAATTATTGACTTTTAACAAAATTTATGTAGTCTTGACTAATGTAATTAAGCCTACGTTTGATAGTGATTTTTTACACAAAAAGTTCGATTTTTTTATTATTATTTCACTATTTCAATTGTTATTTTTTACTTCTTCATTCACAGATGAGATCTATTTTTCTCTTTAATGGTTAAAAAATCAATTCTCGTAATCACTACTGAACAGAACTTTCTTTACTACAAAGATGAAGTTACAACCTGCCAATTTTCGCCTTGAGATATTACTTGTATGTCGATTAACTCATATAAGATTGAATAGAACGATAATTAATTTTTATTCACCTCAATAAAGGTCCTTTTTTTATTGAATTGAAGTGTGTCATATGTGAATGTATTCACCTCCATAAGGTCGGATTTTTTTTATTTTTATTTTTTAACTTTTTGATGATCGAAGATGTTAGGAAATTTAAGTCTTGCGACCATCAAGTTCAATTCTAATCATCGATATATAGGATAGAATTAAGCTAAAGTGATCGATTGATTGACATAACGGTTGATCGATACTCACATTTTGTGCGTGGATCCTGCGTGAATTTAAAAATGTCGACCTCCTTATATATGTGTTTGATCATTCCTTATGTCAATCCCTATATTAGTATAGCAAAATCTTGGAGGGCATAGGATGGGAATGCAAACATTTTCTAAAGTATAATTTAATTATACAAAAATATAGTTGAAGCAAAAACCTAAAATTGAAGTGCATGTGGGTCCATTCCGGATTTGAAATGCCAAATTAATTTCCATTTAATCTTTGCCAAAAGAACAAAAACATTTATTTTTCCCAAAATGACCACGCCAGCCACCTGTCCAAGAAGATTTATTGCTGTTGGTATTAGTTTGCCTATTTGACCACCCACAGAGATCGAGTAGATAAGGGACACGTGTACGGTAAACGATGACGTTATTATAAAAATTTCCTCCAGCGCGAATTCAATGAGCCAGCTCACGCGTCCCCACCCCACGCCTGATCGCATATATACATACAAAAGTATGTGTGTAAATGCGCCTTTTTTTTCATACGTGGACACGTGTTGGGTGACGTGGGTATTTGCCTTGGCGCTCTTCTTTCTTTCTTTCTTCTTCTTCTCTCTCTAAAATATCAGAGAAGAGGGAAAAAAAACACTGTTGTGCTCTTTGTGCGTGTTTTTGTTTTTCTAGAGAGAAAAAGAGAAATGCAAGGAGTTTAGAAGTTTGGAAATTCAGAAACTGGTTTTATTTTTGGTTGGAGACTTTTTTATGGATTTTTGAAATTCTCGGTGAAGCGAAGTGGAAATATTTCGTAGTAAGGTTTAAAATACCTGAATTTGGGTGGTGTTTCCTGCTGATCATTGTGAATTTTCTTTATTTCGTGTGATTAAGTTGTTTGTTTGTAGATAATTTCTCTTTTTCTGGATATTTGATTTTCGTTTTTAATTTTTGTTAAGTTGAATGTGTAACCCACTCAGAGTATATAAATTTTTGAAGTGTTTTGATGTGAAACGGATGAATTGCAGTCAAGCTTTGAGATTAAGCATTCTTTTTAATTAAACATTTTTTAAACTTCATGTAGATGACGAGGTAAATTTGTCATTATAGTCTAGTCTGTTTTGGATGGAAAACAGCTAGGGCCGGTTTCATAGCATTAAATTCTATGAAAAATGTCTCATCCGATAAATTCGTTCTGTTTGATACGAAAGTGAAAATAGAGTTAAATTCCAAGTACAAACACTTAAAGCATATCTTTGGCCAAAAATTGAATTGTGGTTTTTTCTTTTCCAACTTACATTTAATTGGTTTGCCTTTTCCACCTTTGCTATCAAATGGACCCTTACTAGATTCTACGCCGAAGTATCAGAGTAGGTGGGATATGAAAGGACAATAATGTCCTCACTGTGTAGACCTAAGAATTATTGCTTTTGATCAGTGTAATTATCCTAATGGAGGCATCTAATTTTGATGAAATACAGTCATTTATTAATTAGATCTGAAGTGTTTATAAATTTTAAGTTTTCTGGCATCAAATTCTGAGTCCTATGCGCAATTGATTGCAATGTGGAATTGAAATCCTTTATATCACTGTAAACTAATCAAGACGACTGTTTTTCTAATTGATCAAGAAAACCTAGATATAGTTGTTAACATAGTTTAAGACCGTAAAAGTCATATCTGGAGCAAGGACGACAATTTTCCCTGTGGATTTTGCACCAAGAATTCTTTCAGTTTATTTGATAACGAGAAGAAAACCTTGGAAAATTATTCAGAAGCAAGAGGTACATAGTATGTGTCATTAAATGCGGATTCTGTATGATGTAATAGAGGTGTAGTGATAATGAGAGATGACATAATAATGAGAGTTGCCATTAAGTGCATGTTCAGTATGAAGTAATGGACTAGTCATGATAATGAGAGGTGTCATTAAGATTTTTAGCTTCTTTTTCTACCTCACTACAGTTGAGTTCTATCAATCCCTTACCCAACATGCCATTGATGTATCTGCATGGTTTAGCAGAAATAAAGTGAAGTTTCATGCTTTTCATCTTATAGGGTCAAGAAACTTAACTATGTTCAAGGAGGACATATATGCCGCTTTTCTTTTCTGCCATCGTTTTTCTATTAGTTATATACTGGGTTTCTGAAGGACATTCTTTCCTAATTTTTGCGTTATTCATCTTTAGCTATCAGTTGCAATATGCTTGGATACCGTTTGATTACTCTTCTTTGGTTTTGACTATATTTTGTGTATTTTTTCCGTCTTGCTGAAAGATCAAAAGGATTTTCTTGTGTCGTCATTTGATTAGGTTGTCTCGCTATCATGGGAAACAGTGAGGAAAGGAAGTCTGTTAAGCCCGAGAAATCATCTTCACCTGCAATGGTAAGCCTTGAATAATAGTTTCAATAATCTAGAACTTATGCACATCCTTCATAAAAGTAGATGTGCGGGTCCTCCCGGACTTCTCTCATCTTGCAAGATCTTAGTCTCACTTTTGAGCACAATATCATTTTATTGTTTTTTGTCCTTCAGCCTTTGTTTCCTTTACATCATCAGTTGAAGTCCATTTCTGAGTAGGTGTAAAATCGTTTTCTCCTTGACAGGACCAGAGTAATGTTCATGTGTACCCTGATTGGGCGACTATGCAGGTTATTTGTCTATATCCACGCGCTTTGTTATAATCTAGAGTAAATTAAATTATGAGGAAATTTCACAAAATGTCCATTTTTATCCAGTCATTTGCAAAATTGTCCACCATTGCAAAAATGTCTAATTTGGAAGAATTTAGACCAAAATACCCTTATTAACAATTTATAATTCCACACTAAGACAAAAAAATGGACATTTTTGCAATATTGTTATTGGCCAATAAAATTTTGACACATAACCTGTCATATTTATTTCAAGAAGTATACATGTCAAATCACAATAAATGCTATGTTATTCATTGATTCGGAAATGTCGAGAACGACATTTTTAAATGTAGAGAAATGTCATGTTCAAAATGAAACGGTGTTCAAATGTCGAGAATGACATATGAAATATCGAGAAACATTATTTTAATGTAACTTCTCATGGAAGCCACTTCTTAAAATTCATGACAAATTGATAAAAAAATTAAATGTCGAGAACGATATTTAAAATGTCGAGAATACCATTTCAAAATGTAGCTTTTCATTAAGGGCATAATAGAGAAGTTGACATTAAATTCAAATGAGTGGACATTTTTCAACTCATGCCCTTAAAATTGGACATTCTTAAAAATGCCCCTTAAATTATATTACATTTTATCGTAAATTTGAGCGACAGGATGCTAATTATTATATAGTTTAATCTTCAGGCATGCTATGGTCCCCGATTGGCAGTGCCGCCATATTTTAACTCTGCTGTTGCTGCTGGTCATGCTCCACCTATGTATATGATGGGACTACCCCCACAGGTATTTCCCAAACTGCTGACATGAAGGAACACACATAAACACATGATTATATATTTATATTTTCTTTTTGTGGGGATGCAGTTTCCGCTTATCATCATTTGAAGCAATTTCCTGAGGAACTGTTTGTATTAACATTCAAACCTTTATGTTTCAGTCTATGTTGCGTCCTTATGGGGCTCCATATGCGGCATTCTATGCTCATGGAGGAGTTTATACACATCCCGGCGTTCACTTAGTAAGTTTTACGTTTCTTGGACTTCAGCATGTGACTTAATAAGATCCTGATATCTGTGAAGGGACTGTATCTGAACACCTTGCTCCGAAGGAGCCTCTACCAAGTCAGTTATGTGGTCTAAATGCTATTGTAATTGTAAAATAGTTCCGCTTATATGTATCATTGTTTTCCTATTACTTTTTAATCTTCATTAAAAGATTCCCATGTTGTGTGGAGTGTTCCACTACTATTTGCTGTAAGCAAAACCCTAGAATAATAATATGTTGGACTATATGGAGCTTAATTATAATGGCTGCTCCTCATTATAGTGAAAACCTGCAGCAGCTAGTTGAGCAACTCTTAAGTTTGTTCCTGCTCTGCTTGTTTTGATTGTTACCTCTCAATGAAAGGATTAGAGTTTAGTCCCAGCATAATAATAATATAACCTTTAGTTGCTTTGATTTTTCCATATTTGCACATTTTAGTAATAAGAGCTGCGGAGTTGTACATTACCATTTAGGAGTATAACTGTTAGGAATGGGATGTAATTTAATGACTATGCGGTCATGTAGGCAGGTTCTTTCAGCACAGACACACAGGCCAAGTCATCGGGTAATACGGATGGAGGCATGGTGAAGAAATTGAAAGAATTTGATGGGCTTGCATTCTCAATAGGCAATGGCCACACTGAAAGCGCTGAAGGTCAAGTTGATCAGAAAGTTTCACAGAGGTTTGTGGACATATAATGGCAGCGGTGTTGCTTGTATTTAAATTTTAGTTTTATGTTAGATGTGTTTGGCGAAGCTTAGAAGTTACATTTATGTATTTTGACTTTTTCTAGGCTTGGCCAAACACGCTCTTAAACTAACTAGAAATTATAAGTTACTGGTTTTGCTTATTTAGATATTCTGAACTGAGTAACATTTCATGCTTCCTGAACAGTGAGGAGACTGAAGGTTCTAGTGATGATAGCAATGGAATTACAGCTGGGGTAAGTTTTTCTTATATTATATAGAATTATCAAGAATATTACGTTGATTTTGTTTGTGTCAGTTTGAAGAGTATCATCTCGTTATTCTTGCATCATTTTCTAGGCGGGTCAGAATGGAAAGAAAAGAAGCCGGGATGGAAGTCCTATCAACAGTAAGCTTTTTTTCTTAGTCAAACTGTCCTTTTTTATGATCTTTCCTTTTTCCTCGTGCCTTGATGTCTGTATCCAGGACATATTCTAGTATAAACATTATTTTCATTTTGGATGCATGGCTATCTTGAACAATTGTGAGAAGAACATATGACTAACATGCAAAAGTGTGTACGTTATTTTCTGCATGTGTGTATTACATGGTAGTTTTTGACAGGCACGTGAGGTTTTCCTTAGTAGTAGTTGCATGTTTGGCTAAACTTATAACTAAATAATTAATTTCAATATAAAAATTTTTTTGGTCAAAGTTAAATATAAGGAATTTATATTTTGAGACTAAGGTAAGAGTTACTTTTAAAATAAATAGCTTTTTAAGTATGGCCAAGCATGCTTTTAGTCTTTACATCTGTTATTGCTTTCTTGTTTTAGTCCTTAATCAAGTGTATTTCTGTCGAAAGGAATCATCTGTCGATGATGCAAGCATTCTGGATAGTCTCAAAAAAATTTTATGACTAAATACACCACACTTCATCTCCAGAACTTACTTTTAACCAGTTTAAGCTTGATAGGTTAGGAAGTAGCTCAATTACTGATGCATTAATATTCTGAAAGCAGAAGATGGAAAGATTCAGACACAAAACAGTATGATTTCCAGCACAGAAGTTGGTCGAAGTTCTGATGAAACCATGGATGTGATTGTGCCTGCTGTTAATACATCTGAACAATTGATAGGGAACGCGTCTACAGCATTGGAACTGAAAAATACTTCTAACACAAATGTGAATCCCAGATCAACTATTGTTCCACAATCTTGTCCTCCGACGCTAAATGAATCCTGGGTGCAGGTACATTATGAACGTGTTTTCCTCATGCATTTCCTCCATGCTGTCACTTTTTCACTAATAAGAACACTAGTAATAGCCACGTTGAAATCTAGAAGCATGAGCGAACTCAATGTGGCTTCCACAATCTAATCCTGTGAATTTTGGTATGCCCTGATGATACGGTATTCCTGATGTGCATTATTGTTTTGTGCAGAATGAGCGAGAGCTGAAACGGGAGAGGAGGAAACAGTCTAATAGGGAATCTGCAAAAAGATCTCGACTGAGGAAACAGGTATGGATATGACTCGAGAAGTACATGTCATGTCATCGACTGTTCCTTGGACCATATGATACTATTGCATCGTCAAATCTGTTACTTAAAAGCTTATTTTGTGTCAACCTGAAAAGCTTTTTCCTTAAATAGTATTTTGACTCTTCTCGTCCAGGCCGAAACTGAAGAACTATCTATGAGAGTCCAATCACTGACGTCTGAGAATGTGACTCTTAAATCTGAGTTAAATAAATTAATGGAGAGTTCAAAGAAACTGAAGCTTGAAAATGCTACATTAATGGTATGACCTTGTTGATGCGATTCTGTTTACTCTCTTTCTACAATTAGTAATATCCACGAGCTGAAAAAATTATTAATGTTTACAGGAGAAACTGCAACTCGGACAATCAGATGAGACGAGTCTATTTGGGATTGATGACTCGAGGATGAAACCGATTGGCACAGTAAACCTATTGGCAAGAGTTAACAACTCTGGTTCTGTTGAAAAAAAGGATGAGGAAAATGACGCATACGAGAAAAAGAGCCCCAGAGGAAAGCTTCACCAACTTCTCGATACAAGCCCCAGGGCCGATGCTGTGGCTGCTCGTTGATCTTCAAACCTGTAATTCTAACCACTGAACCCTTAGTTGATCTTGTAATTTTGGCATAAATTAGAAGCCTGAAATTACTGCTAATTAATAGAATATAAGATAGTTTCCACTTTAACCGAGAACAAGGTATCAGCGACAACTGGGTATTGCTCCATAGCCTGCAGAATAGTAGCAGCCATTGCAAAAACCGAGAGCGAATATGAGTTTATATAGTTTAGAGGGATGGGATGGCTACAAATAGGTAATGTATACTGGTGAGAAATAGGAACTATGTTTAGAAAATGTTGTGGAAGTATATGTGGTTTGTGTTATGGTTAAAGAGCCTCTAAACTTACTGAAAAGATATTTCTGCAAGTAAAAGCACATTTGCACATTTTCTGCCATTATGTGATTCTACTGGTTGTGTGAAAACTGCTATGTGGTTCCATCTACTGAATTTATTCCCATTCATAGGTTTGAGATCTACATGGAAAGGTCGAACGATCAATTCTGCAGTTAGTTGTTTGAATAAGTAGGCATTCAAATGAACAATATGGATAACCATGATACATTTCAAAAACTTGGATTCTTGATCAATGGTGGTATGTCACCCAATCTGTTTAATTTGATACCAAAGTGTGTGTATATTATGAAACTTTTTAAGTTGACAGTTATGCTTATTAATTTAGAAATATACCGAATAAATTTAAACTTTCTTACTCGTCAATATATATGTACATTATTGTTATTTTTCATATTTTTAGGTGTTATACTATATTTTAAAAATGAAATTTAAGATAACACAAGAAATTATTATGGAACTTTATATGTTTTTATGATGTTTCATTTGTTATATTTTAAAGCATTTTAAATAAATGAACACACTTTTTGAGTTTACTACTAAAAATCAATTTATTGTTTACAACAAGTCTATTATTAGGAATGGCAAAAAAATTCGTTGAACCTGATACCTGTGGAGCCCTATCCCGAATGGGATGGATGATACCTGTCTAATCGAGTACATGGGATTGGTAGGTGGGGGTTATTGCCCCGAAGCGGGTATGGAACATGTACGAAAAATATAGTTCCCGTCCTATTACACGTCTCGTTTAATATTAATTTCAAATTTAAGTTTTTATCAAACAAAAATAATATATTTATCATTTTTTTAAAGAAAACGTAAGTTATTTTTAACAGATTGGTAAAAAAGTAATATTATTTACTAATTAAGGACATAAAAAAGAAAAAGAAAAAATAAAATCGTCCCGTTCCCAACATGCCCCGTCTCGATTTAACCGGGTAGGGATGTGCTATTTGCACAGGGCCTTGTGCACAGGGCTTGAGACATGGGGTGGACCCCACAAATGTGTGGGGTCCACCCCATGTCTCAGGCCCTGTGCACAGTGCAAGGAGTAAAATCCAACCATGTATAGGTATGGAGTAAGATAACAAAGATACCCAACAAGACGGGGGTGGAAATGACCCATCCATCTCATACCCGCCCTCATTGTCATCCCTATTTATTATGGATCAATTCCTTTAGAAATAGTTATACTAGTAAAAGCACTATTTCAAAAATTCTTCAAAATCGTCATGCTAAACGAAATCTAAATACAATTTATTTATTTCAAAGATTAAAGGTTGATGATCGAGAAAAGGAAGGTGAGGAGGTTGAGGAGTTATTGGATTTTGTTTGCAATTTTGTTAAATAGAAGTGTGTATATAATATCAATTTTGCCAAATAAACCTTTGTTCCCATTATTTAGATTATTGAATACGAATAATTTCTCTCTCTAATGTAAAGTTCAGTGTGTTTTGTCAAGTCTTTGACTATTTGTTGAGTAATTTAGGCTTCAAAGACAACTAAATTGTAAATACAACAATGCCAACTCAAAGCAATAAAAGTAGGTAAAGTGATGAAACTAAAGCAAAAGGATGGGTTGACCACCACAATAGTCTTTCAGACGTGTCGGATATGCCTTCAATCCTTTAAGATTTCTTCTTTGGAGGGTTTCCTTTTCGAATGCGAATTTCCATCCATAATCGTTTTGATCCCGAAGAGCACCTATCAACGCCACACCTTTCTTTATATCTATGGGTGAACTAATTGAGCCTCGAATGTGTGAATTGTATCTTTGGTTGAACCAAAATCAAAGTTTAGTAGTTAGATTGCACAAAATTAAAGATGGGTAACTCAAAAGCAATTTCGTTGAAAATTTACACGTTAGAACTTGGAAGTCTCGTCCTTTTTATTTAGAATAATGTTATTTGCAGTGAAGACTATCGGCAGTCGTCCTATGTGGCGTATACTTATCAGTTTTTCATTTGATGTATAATTCAAAAAATAACTACCATATCTATGTATCAAATACCGAATTGTCAAGTGTATGTCACATAAGGCGACTATTGACAATCTTCACTATGAATAACATTACTCTTTCATTTATTCAATATTCCTTCCAACCCAATCTGGTATCCACCGTTTAAGGTGAAATAAACAATTAGCCCCTGTTTGATCCCCATTAAATTATATTCTACTATATTTTATTTTTCTCTCTCCTATTTTTAATCACACAATTTTTCATAAAATAATATTACACGTAAATCGAAAAAAAAAATTTCAACTACTTATTTTTCAAAAAAATATTATTCCTTCCATTTTTATTTTCATAAAATGGGGCCAAACGTGGGCTAATGTGTACCTTTTACCACACCCTTGACTTGGTTCCCTGAAGTCAAAACAGTAACCACATGGTACTCCTCAATTTACGTGACTCGCAAATAACCAACTTGGTGGTGTCTTTTTGACACGTGATTCAAAGTTTCCACCTCTATTACTTGGTAATTGATTTTCTTGATTAAGCTAAATTACTACAAAAATACACGCGTTGACAAACTCATACATAAATACAAAAAACTACAATCTTTAGAAGAAACGTGGAAGAAATATATTGTTTGTGTGATAATATCTTTCTATTTTAAAAACTTTACCATATATTTGATGCGTTAAGTTATATAAAAGATTAAGTTCGTGTATTTAATTATTAAATTTTTAATAAATTTTGATAAAAATTAAAGAAGTTTATGATTACAAAGTTAATAAAAATTGTGATTCTCATGGTCACCAAATGGACAAATATTTTTATAATTTGATAATCTCGTCTAATCATATCAAGTCTTGCACCAAATATTTCATCACTTATTTATAGTTTTTAACTTTTTCTCCTCGATTTTTTATCATTCCAAAATGAAAATTTAGAAATATATGTATAAATGGGATCCACTTCTCGAAATCTCAATCATCGACTTTCTACTTTGCATTAGCGGTATGCTCTCATGTGCAATGATTAGGCAAAGAAGACAGTTACTCATTTTTAAAGTCAGTATTCAAATTATACCATTTTATTCAAATTTCAAACCTATGTCGTGAATCATTTTTCTTTAAATTGTAAAATCAAATCTAGAATTCAATCATATGACATTTTTCTTTCATATTATTTATTCCAATTTCAAAATTCAATCATATAACATTGTATGGATTTAAATTATCAACAATCATCCATTATCGTGATTTATTTTGCAAGCATGTACTTTTGTGCACCCACGTGAATACTTAACATTCCTACTCAACGCATTGTACAATGACATGTAATTCACGTATCTTTATCTTTACCCACATTCAAAAATAATTATTTTAAGCCCATTTTTACTTATAATTATTTCATATTTAATTCTGGCCATCCCATCTTCCCATATTCTTGCTTCCTGGCCCAGGTATCAGTCCTCCCTGAAATCTGAATCTTCATCACAGTTAATTAAATCCTTTATTAACTTCGTTGCACACTAATGCATTGTATAAAGTTGACATTTTATTGCATTTTTCTTAATTTAATACGTTTTTTATTGTTTACTTAAATGGGCACTCTTGAATTTAAATGCTTCATTTCAAAGTTCCAAATTTTGTGGAATAGTTAACCTTGACGTGGTGTTGGGGGTGAATTTGAGTTCATTTTGAAAATTATAGAAAATACAAAGTATTTTCTTGAATATACTGAGATTTATTTACTCTCCGCAAGATTTCCTGGTTCCTAGATTCAGATTTGGAAACTGGGTTTTTTAATTTTGTTGTTGTGAAGAATTTTTTAGGTTTTCTGGAAGTATTTCGTTGAAAATTTGAAGAGGTGAATTTGAATTTCTCTTTATATATGTTTGCAAGTCTTTTTTCTATATCATCTCATTTGTAGTTTTCTTATCTAAATGCGGAAACGATGCCTTTTAGTAGACTTTCGGTGAGTTATAGCCGACTTTTTTGCCTTAAATCTAGATAGGAAGAAGAGTATTCGTATGTCATTGTCACATGTTACATTTTGTAGACATCTCTAGGCAAATTTGGAAATGTAAACTATGACGTATTTTCATAAACTTCCAAGTCAAGATTTTCACCTGAATCTGTGGGAGTATGATGATAAGGGTAATGTAGGAAACAATAACTGTTCCGTGGTTTTAATAAATTTGAATCGTGTCCCGACAAAGTTTTTGCAAGAAAGGTTTTTGCGTTATTTCAGATGAATTAGCTGTCGTACTGTCATGTGTCTTCTTATTGAGATTATTCTAATTTGAAGAATTTTATTAGGATTTAAAAGTTATTTTGGAGATTGAGAGGAAAAACGAATTGCGTTTTGGTGTTCTGTATTGAAAAAGAATGGGGCATTCTGCAGCAGTTTGGGACCATAGAGCAGCAATCGAAGTGACAAAGGACTGGAATGGGATCGATCAGGTGGTGCTTCGAAATCCTCAGGGGGCATCTGCACGGGTAAGATCCCATGATTGATCCCTTTTTATACATTTATTTTTTATTTTTTTTATTTTTTTATGTTCCCCTATTTACCTCATTGATGTTCATATTGAATACAAGTTAAAATGATTATACAGATTAGTTTGCACGGAGGACAGGTGATCTCGTGGCGGAATGATCTAGGCGAAGAACTTCTATTCTCCAGCAGTAAGGTGTGATTTTGGTTCTTGGTTAATAATTGATGTTGTTGACATCCTTACGAGGTTCAAGTTGCTAAAGATGTAAATACTTGAGTACTCAAATTTTTACGTATTCACCGTAGAAAACATGGAAGTATTTGGGGGAGGAATCGAGGATAAAAACATGGATAATATCCCAGTAGGATATGAAGTTTGAACAGTCGGACTATCATTATGAATTTAATGGCATCGAGCAACAGTAAAATTAATTCCACGAGTTTCTTACAGCAACATTCTAACGCAAAATTTGATTATACTAGGCTTATGTTTATATTAAATGATGCCTCCTGCCATTGTAGAGTAAGCGCCATCTACTTCCCATAAGCAGGACTTACATAATATTCTGTACTTGTTAATTTTGAGATCTGTGAAATTGTTCTATAGACTAAATCCTATTTTGGTGATCCCGTATTTAAACTTTAGTAGCTTAGATCTTACTTGAATTCCTGATATACTTAACGAATTTTTGAAAAAATAAACTATAGTCAAGATAATTACGTACCTACAGAATATTGATTGTCTTCCATAGAAGATAATAGACTAATGTCGACTTCAAACTTACAGAAAATTTCCATTACGATTGTGCTTTCATTTGAAACCAGTTCCATTTTAATATTTTGTAGACATATCATTGTTTGCAATAAATTTAGTCAACTTTTCTATCTGCTCAAAGTTTTGTAAAAGATTTTTTTTTAAATCAAGTTCACGATAATTGAGAGAGATCCTTGGGTTCTCATATATGCTTATTAAAATTTTGTTGAACTTTCCTCCTTTTCTGGTTAATTTTGAACTACACCCTGTCTATAAGGCTTTAAATCTTTTATAGGCCATTTTTAAGTCCCCAAAAGCGATGCGTGGAGGAATTTCTATTTGCTTCCCCCAGGTAAACTGCAGGCTGCTGCTTATTGTATATATTTGCCGGAAATTTTCAACTACAAATCATCGACTCATGTATCTAAATGATGATGTTTTCAGTTTGGAAGCTGCAGTTCACTTGAACAACAAGGATTTGCCAGGAACAAAATTTGGACCATTGATGATGATGCCCCGCCTTTGCTAAATTTTGATATCCGTGGTAAATCCTTCGTTGACTTGTTACTCAAACCGGGCGATGAAGAACCAAAATGTTGGCCTCATGCGTAAGAACTTGAATGCTTTGGAGCTTTGTAACTTTTGAGCTGCTTATTCTATTTTTCTGATGAAAAATTCTCTTGTTTACTCAGTTTTGAACTTCGGGTTCGAGTGTCTCTGGCATTGGATGGAAACCTGGCAGTGATTTCTCGCGTTAGGAACATCAATGGGAAACCTTTTAGTTTCTCATTTGGGTACCATACATATTTGTCCCTTTCC
>NW_019237985.1:7173-9441 GCF_002742605.1 Olea europaea var. sylvestris | reverse complement strand
TGATGCAACAAAACAAATTTTATATTTTTTCAATTTACTTCCATAGGCATTATGCTTTAGAATGTTTACAAAGATTACCTAATGGAATTTACTATGGAATGTTAATAACTCAGAAATTATACAATTAAACAATGTGAGTGATGACATCGAATACCCTAATATCAACGTTATATGAACAACTTCTCAGAAACTAATCTTGAAGTATCTTTTTATAATTCTTTTATCTGAGATCACCAAGAACACTTACAGAAACGGTTGAGTAAGCTGAGACCTTTTAAGTGAATCCAATTTATTATCACTCTTCCATGGAAACAAATATCAACGCGAGCACGTTCTCCATAGTGAAGTAAACGCTATGCAATGTAATCCACAATATATAATCTTAAATATTATGAAACAGCATATGAAGAGGGATACCTACCTCTCGAGGACCATAGACTGCAGCAATGACTTTGGTGTTACCCATTTCAAAAGAGGCGGAACTGCCAGCAAATTATAGGGGTTATTAAACAAAAACCATCTAAAATTGAAGCTCATCGATTGGAGGATGTTCAGCTAAGCTTATAAAAGAATAAAACTACTTTTAATTTGAAGATCACTTATTTACTTTTAAGTTAACTTTTTAAGCTTAGACAGACATGCTAGTTTCATGCGAAATTTAAAGGATAAAGGTAAATTTACCCATCAGCTTTCGCTACTACGCCTACTTCTGCTCGAAGCTGCCTCATCTGATATTGAAAAATATAAACATACATCAATTACATGAGACAGTATCTTCTTGTTACGTTGAAAACAAAAAAAACAAAAGTTTGCAAAGAAATCAAAATTTGTATATTAGAGAACAAAGAAGAGAGATATACCTCCGTTGGGCGGAAGTATCTTCTTGTTACGTTGAAAACAAAAAAAAAACAAAAAAAAACAAAAAAAACAAAAGTTTGCAAAGAAATCAAAATTTGTATATTAGAGAACAAAGAAGAGAGATATACCTCCGTTGGGCGGCGACCATCGAGGCGAAGACCTTCGGGGCTCACGTACTCCATCTCCGCCGCACCACAACCACGCGCGCGGAGTAAAAACTATACAGAGAAAGGAGAGAGAGGAAGGGGGAATGTTTGGGTCCGGGGTTTTACCTGGGTTTTACAGGATTAGAAATTTTTTAATGGCTTGTTAGCACGATCCGTTTCCGATCTTTAGCGAGAGAAACGTCAATACGTTCTAATTTTTTGTATTTTCACCTTTATTTTGACATTTCAAAAAATGTTCTTCCATCCATTTATTGTGAGTTTCACTATTAAAAGCATACTAAACTCACTTTTAATTTGAATCTTGAAAGATAAAATGGTCAGGCGACTTCAAAAAATTCTTCATTCTCGTATCATACGCAAGGTTTATCTTCATTTTCTCAACTATTCATGTCATGGGAGCGTCCATTTTCTTCATCTCTTTCTCCTATCATATAAGATTTCTCCCCTCGTAATGGGCTATTATCTGCTTGCAGTGGATATCGAATTGAGAGAATGTATTTTTTCACTATGAATTTTTTATTTTATTGTTTGAAATTTCAAGCTTTAAGTGATCGAGGCTTCCTTGCTATTTTTGATGGAATTTGTTTTTGGCATGGTTTTTGGTCGAAGCAAAATGCTTTCTTCGTTTACTACAAAACTTGACGACAAGACACCCACATATGGTACGAACGTTGTCCATTCATGATCACTATTTTCTCTTCATTAATTTTATTGCTATGTGAAATTAAAGATTGGAACTTTATTGAAATGGGAAATAAGAAAAGAAGTCAACACTGTGAGTGAAATTTTTGGGGGTTTGTAAGTATTCATCACAAATTACATGACATTGGTTGGGAGTTGAAATTTCAGTAGTTTTGGTTGGGTTTTGAGCATTATATGATGTGCAGTCCCATGTTGCCCTGAATTGATCAGTGTGCATTTCTTCATTTACATACCACATTTCACTGCTCATTCCCTCATCTCCAAATTCTTTTGCATGCAGGTGCAAATTCAAGCTACTTCATTGTCAAATTGCATAACGAAGGCCACTTCTATGATAAACAAAACAATCTAACATACGAATATGGATTTTCTTCGATTTCTTTCATGCTTCATTGTTTACAAAAAAAAGGTAATTTGACAAAGTTGCAGTTGGTAATGATTCGATGTTGGAGTTTTACTATAAAAAATGAAAATGAGTTTAGGAAAATGGTTGACTAGATTTGAGAGTGAGGAGAATATTAAAGAAATGCTTAGGGATAGA
>NW_019237985.1:0-2100 GCF_002742605.1 Olea europaea var. sylvestris | reverse complement strand
TCACATGACCAAAAGTAAGAAAATATTTTTCATGGAAAAAATATATCAGTTAAACAGAATAAAAGTATGAATTTAAGTGGAAAAAATACATTTTTCACGAAAACAATTGACAATCAAACAGAACACAAAAGTCAAACGTACAGACGTTTCGTGCTAGTAAGCCTTTTTGAATTAATCACTTGGTTATCTGGTAATTTATGTCATTTGTCCTTAAGCTAGCATTGCCCGAGCAAGTTGGTCTTAAACTTTTAAAAAGATCAAGTTGATCCTTAATGATACTGACATTCCAGATGACCCGACCACCATATTATCTCGAGGATTACGCTATCCTTTTATGATATACATGAATGGTCGATCATTTTATACCGACCACAAATCTTGGATAAACCCGCAAATTCCACATATGGAGTGCTCGAGCATATGCTCAACCTGAGGGTTATTCTCGAGCACTCATTGTCTTGCTGCTTTACATATTGCGATTCTTGTACTCGAGTATTATTAGTCCTCGAGCATACCCTCCCCTCACAACCTACGATTGTTGACCTTTTAGAACTCCTATGCAATTAGGACTCTAACTCAACCATATACTTGACTCCCCCAAGGATTCTATCCCACATATAATTATGGTATTTGACCAACTCGTTAACTATACAGGACTCCAACAGATAAGGACACCTAGCTAGTTGAGTCCCACTAGGAGAATGTCGCTTAACACTATAAATACAGAACCTTGAGCCATTATTGAGGTTCATTTTCATTATTCTCCAATTTATAGCCTCACGCGTATAATTCCCTTTATGACTTAAACATTGGAGGAGCGACGAGAACACACCTCGTTACCTTTATTACAGGTACCAGAAGACTACGATCGTGCTCAATTCGAATCATCAAGCTTGGGAAATATACAGGTACGATTTTTGGTAGTATCATTGGCGCTGTCTGTGGGAAACGCTACCAAAAGCCATGGTTAACACACGATCAGGTCTTCCTACCGCAAGCTCATCCGCTCCCATCCCTCATCCTGCCGAAGATCAATCGGCTCCTCATGAAAAATCCTCAGGAGTGCTCACACTTCTACCAGCGGTCATCACAACCGAAGCCTTTGAAGAGCTCCGTCAGCAGGTGGCCACGCTCACGCAACTGTTAAGTCAAAGAAATTCACATTCGTCGCCGGCGCAGGCGGAGCATGGTGGTTTTATGACTGATGATCGAGCACGACCACCAAACCCCGCAAATGGTGGAGTAGGAACCTTGGGTATTCACAATATGGCTTCGGGCTCGAGATCGATCGCCGTGGATTTCGATGAAATTACTCAAATCATTCAAGAAGGAATTACAGCTGGCCTGCAACGGAATGCTCGGGGTCCAACAGGTTTCACGTCTAACACTCCATTCATGCCAGAGATATTGTCATAGCCCTTGCCCGACAGATTCAAATATCCTCACATTAAAGAGTATGATAGGACGACCGACCCCATCAACCATCTCAATGTATACACTGATGTCATGAACTTGCAAGTTGCGCCGGATCAGGTTATGTGCAAAGTCTTTCCACAAACGTTGACTAATGCTGTTAGGGATTGGTTCTCGACATTGGAGCCCAACTCCATAGCCTCATTCTCAGATTTGGCTGATAAATTCTCAGCCTTCTTTGCAAGTAGCAAGCGAATCAGGAAGACCGCGACCTCTCTCATGCAACTTTGCCAAGGACCAACTGAAACCCTACGAGGATTTATGACAAAGTTTTACAAGGAAAGACTTCAAATACCTGACTTTCACATCACGGCAGCTGTCTCCGCCCTCACTTACGTCGTAAGATGTGAAGCTTTCAAGATGTCTTTATCAAAGACCCCGCCACAGACAGTGACCGAGCTCCTCACCCGAGCTGAAAAATACATTAATATGGAGGAATCACTAAATCCAAGAAGATCTGGTCTTTCTCATGAAAAGACCGAGAACAAGAAGCAACATGATCCCGTCCCCCGGCATGAGGTTCCCCGGGATAAACGCAGGAACAAGGCGCCATCAGCACCTCTCACTCGGTTGAACACCTCTAAGACAAACATTTTGATGGAGGTTAAGGATATGAAAGAATTAAAG
>NW_019237984.1:0-1960 GCF_002742605.1 Olea europaea var. sylvestris | reverse complement strand
TGGCATTTTTATGAAGGTTTACTTCAATACCTTGCTGATTGACCATGTAACCAAGGAATTTTTTAAATTTTACTTCAAATGCAGACTTTAGCAAATTGAGTTTCATCTTTCATTTTCGCAATATACTGAAAGCCTCTTCCAAGTGTTTTAAGCGGTCTTCAGATTGAAGGGTTTTTACAAATATAATCAATGTATACCTCCATTGTTTTCTTGATTTAGTCTGCGAACATTTTGTTTACTAATCTTGATATCTTATCCCTGTATTTTTAACCCCAAATGGCATTACTTTGTAATAGTATAGTCCCCAATCTTTCACAAATGTGGTATATTCCTCGTTTAGCCCATGGATAGGGATTTGGTTATACACTGAATATACATCCATGAAAATTATTAGCTCGTGTCCTCAACAGCGTCCATCAATTGATCAATTCTGGAGAGTGGGAAGTTGTCTTTTGGACAAACGTTATCCAAGTCTATAAAGTCTTGACAGGTTCACCATTAACCATTACTCTTTAGTACTTAGAATGGATTGCATACTCAAACTTGGTAGTGAGCTTCGAGAACGAAGTCGTTTTTTAATAGCTTATCCACCTCACTTTTAGTACCTCGTATTTTTCGATGCTAGTTTCCTAGCATCTTTGAATTTTAGGCTTGATCTTCGGATCAAGCTTTAAGGCATGACAGATAATTTTGGGATTGATCTTTGTCATGTTCGCTTGTTTCTAAGTGAACACATCTAGGCTCACGGTTAAGAAGTTTTTTAGCAACCCTTTCATAGGTTTCTCAACTCCTTGCCACTCTGAAAGCTTTCCTCGAATCTTCTAAGCTAAGGGAAAAGCTTTCTAGCTCTTCGATTGCAACTGCTTCTGGTTTGCTCTCAATTATACACGGGTCGATAGAGTCACCCGTTTCTATTTTATCTCCAGGATTACTTATTTTAACTATAGCAACAATATTTTTAGGGGCTCCCAAGCCTTTTTTTGGTTGCTTTTATAGTTCCCGTGCAAGACCCGTTGATTGAACTTTAAAGATATTACACCTTTATTGATGGAATAGTTTATATGTGAATGACGAAGAAAAATGATTATATTTACCTATCTTAGAGCAAACTGTCCAAGGATTTCTTTGTATGTAGATATACCCTTAATGATGTCAAAATTCATAATCCTTGGTAAGTCTTGATGCGAACCCACGTAGCAATAGTAGCTACAAGACTCAAAGGATATTGAATCACAACCCAAAAAAGCCAATAAAGTTTTGAGTTTGACCCAAAAATATTAAACCAAGAAACCAACACAATTACTGACAATATGTTGATCCCTTGATCATAAGACTCAAGAATCTCATCCGAAATGTTTGAACGTCACAAGAAAATAATTCTTAATAAGCTTGAAATTTTTTCAAAGATGAATAAGAAATTGATAGCAAATTGCTCACAAATTAATTCTCTATATTTGATATAAATGAATGTTGCTTTCAATGTAAAATAATAAGTTCTATTTATAGAAAACCTTTGAAATCCTATTCTAAAAGGAATTAATGTCTAAGTATTACAAAAGTTATCAAAAAGTGGACTTTCAACAAAAATAAAAGATAACGTGAAATTGAAAAAATCCACGTCTCAAAAACCACTATGCAGTCGCATAGTGTTTTTACATCCAGTCGCATTGACCTAAAAAAATCCCTTCCGTGACTTCCTGTTTCACTATATACGATCACTTGCCTTAGTAAGCTATGCGACCTCACCCAACTTCTTCGTTTGAAACTTGTATTGAGTAGATCTACTTTGTATCTTTCTCCGAGCCTAACATGAAACTTTTCCCTTTACTTGTCAAGATCGATGTTTCTTCCATTGCAGATTGAAGAAGTAATCCATCGCTTCTTTAACCCGCTTTGCTTGCAACCTAGTCATCAGCCCTTCTTCAATGATCAACGGATCTTTGGTTGAGTTGGTCTTTGT
>NW_019237983.1:0-1960 GCF_002742605.1 Olea europaea var. sylvestris | reverse complement strand
AAATTGCCCCTGGTGCGGTTTTGCGTTGTTAATTTTCTGTCCAACACATCTTCAACCTGACATAATTAATACGAAAATTAATTGTTCAGAGGCCTAAACGAAGGAATTTGGCTAAAATCCCATGATCTCAGGAATGTGCCCCGAGTCCAATTTCTCGGGCCCTTTCCAATCGACTTGCCAAATTTCGGCTCATTCCAACACCGTCGCGACAAATGTCGAAATTGCCCCTGGTACGGTTTTGGGTTGTTAATTTTCTGTCCAACACTTCTTCAAACTGCACACAATTAATACGAAAATTAATTATTCGGAGGCCTAAACGAAGGAATTTGGCTAAAATACCGGGATCCTGGGTTTGTGCCCCGTGTCCAATTTCTCGGGCCATCTCCCATTCCGACACCGACATGGCAAATGACAAAATTGCCCCTGATGCGGTTTTGCGTTGTTAATTTGTTGTCCAACAATTCTTCAAACTGACATAATTAATACGAAAATTAATTATTCGGATGCCTAAACGAAGGAATTTGGCTAAAATCTCGAGATCCTGGGTTTGTGCCCCGAGTCCAATTTCTCGGGCCATTTCCCATTCCGACACCGACTCGACAAATGACAAAATTGTCCCTGATGCAGTTTTGCATTGTTAATTTTCTGTCGAAGACTTCTTCAAACTGACATAATTAATACGAAAATTAATTATTCGGAGGCCTAAATGAAGGAATTTGGCTAAAATCCCGCGATCCTGAGTCTATGCCCCGACTCCAATTTCTGGGGCCGTTTCCAATCAACTTGCCAAATTTCGGCTCATTCCGACACCGTCGCGACAAATGAGAAAACTGCCCCTAGCGCGGCTTTGCGTTGTTAATTTTTTGTCCAACACATCTTCAACCTAACATAATTAATACGGATATTAATTATTCGGAGGCCTAAATGAAGGAATTTGGCTAGAATCCCCTGATCCCGGTTCTGTGCCCTGAGTCCAATTTCTCGGGCCGATTCCAATCAACCTGCCAAATTTCTGCCCATTCCGACACCATCGCGACAAATGACGAAATTGCCCCCAGTGCAGTTTTTCTTTTTTACTTTTCTGTGCAACACATCTTGAACCTGATATAATTAATATGAAAATTAATTATTCGGAGGCCTAAACGAAGAAATTTGGCTGTAATCCCGTGATCCCGGGTCTGTGCCCCGAGTCCAATTTCTCGGGGCCATTTCCAATCAACCGGCAAAATTTTGGCCCATTTCGACACCGTCGTGACAAATGATGAAATTGCCCCTGGTGCGGTTTCTCTTTTTTAATTTTCTATCCAACACTTCTTCAACCCAATATAATTAATACGGAAATTAATTATTCGGAGGCCTAAACGAAGGAATTTGGCTAAAATCCTGTGATCCCGGGTCTGTGCCCCGAGTCCAATTTCTCGGGCCGTTTCCAATCAACCTGCCAAATTTTGGCCCATGCCGACACCGTAGCGACAAATGACAAAATTGCCCCTGGTGCGGTTTTGCTTTGTTAATTTTCTGTCCAACACTTCTTCAACCCGACATAATTAATACGAAAATAAATTATTCGGACGCCTAAACGAAGGAATTCAGCTAAAATCCCGTGATCCTGGGTCTCTGTCTCGAGTCCAATTTCTCGGGCCGTTTCCAATCGACCTGCCAAATTTCGGCCCATTCCGACACCGTAGTGACAAATGATGAAATGGCCCATAGTGCAGTTTTTCTTTTTTAATTTTATGTCCAACACTTCTTCAACCTAAAATAATTAATACGAAAATTAATTATTCGGAGGCCTAAACAATGTAATTTGGCTAAAATCCCGTGATCCCCGGTCTGTACCCCGAGTCCAATTTCTTGGGGCCATTTCCAATCAACCGGACAAATTTTGGCCCATTCCGACACCTTCGCAACGAATGTCGAGATTGCCCCTGGTGCAGTTTTGCGTTGTTAATTTTCTGTC
>NW_019237982.1:0-1960 GCF_002742605.1 Olea europaea var. sylvestris | reverse complement strand
TAACTTCAGGCATGTTCATTTTTCGAGAAATACTGTTCTAATTCGATTGGAATCGAACCATTGAAAAGTGGTTTTTGATTTCATGATAACTTCGGGTTTGATCATTTTCGGCTAATTGCTAGTCTAATTTGATTAGAATCGAGCCAATGAAAAGTGGTTTTTGATTTCACGATAACTTCGGGTTTGATCATTTTCGACGAATTGCCAGTCTAATTCTATTGGAATCGAGCCAATGAAAAGTGGTTTTCGATTTCATGGTAACTTCGGGTTTGTTCGTTTTCAAAAAATTGCTAGTCTAATTTGATTGGAATCGAGCCAATGAAAAGTGGTTTTTGATTTCATGATAACTTCGGGCTTGATCATTCTCGACGAATTGCTAGTCCAATTCGATTGGTATCGTGCCAATGAAAAGTAGTTTTTGATTTCATGATAACTTCGGGTTTGTTCATTTTTGGAGAAATGCTAGTGTAATTCGATTGGAATCGAGCCAATGAAAAGTGGTTTTTGATTACATGATAACTTCGGGTTTGTACGTCTTTGACAAATTTCTAGTCTAATACGATTGGAATCGAGCCAATGAAAAGTTATTTTTGATTTCATGAAAACTTCTGCTTTGATCGTTTTCGGTGAATTGCTAGTCTAATTATTTGGAATCGAACCAATTAAAAGTTTTTTGATTTCATGATAACTTCGGGTTTGATCATTTTCGGCAATTTGCTTGTATAATTCGATTGGAATCGAGCGGACGAAAAGTGGTTTTTGATTTCATGATAACTTCGAGTTTGATCATTTTCGGTGAATTGCTAGCCTAATTCGATTGGAGTCGAGCCAATAAAAAGTGGCTTTTGATTTTGTGATATCTTCGAGTTTCATCGTTTCCGAAAAATTGCTAGTCTAATTCGGTTGGAATCGAGCCAATGAAAAGTGGTTTTCGATTTCATGATAACTTCGGGTTTTATCGTTTTCGAAAATTTGCTAGTCTAATTCGGTTGGAATCGAGCCAATGAAAAGTGGTTTTTGATTTCATGATAACTTCGAGTTTGATCATTTTCGACGAATTGCCAGTCTAATTCGAATGGAATCGAGGCAATGAGAAGTGGTTTTTGATTTCATGATAACTTTGGGTTTGTTCATTTTCGACTAATTGCTAGTCCAATTTGATTAGAATCGTGCCAACGAAAAGTGGTTTTTGATTTCATGATAACTTCGGGTTTGATTATTTTCGGCCAATCGCTAGTCTAATTCGATTGGATTCGAGCCAATGAAAAGTGGATTTCGATTTCATGATGACTTCGGGTTTGATCGTTTTCGAAAAATTACTGGTCTAATTCGGTTGGAATCGAGCCAATGTAAAGTGGTTTTTGATTTCATGATAACATCGGATTTGTTCGTTTTTGGAGAATTACTAGCCTAATTCGATTGGAATCGAGCCAATGAATAGTGGTTTTTGATTTTATGATAACTTCGGGTTTGATCAATTTCGACGACTTGTCAGTCTAATTCGAATAGAATGGAGCCATTGAAAAGTGTTTTTTGATTTGATGATTCATTTTCGGCTTATTGCTAGTCTAATTTGATTGGAATCGAGCCAATGAAAATTGGTTTTTGATTTCATGATACCTTCTGGCTTGATCATTTTCGTCGAATTGCTAGTCTAATTCGATTAGAATCGAGCCAATTAAAAGTGGCTTTCGATTTCATGATAACTTCGGGTTTGCTCGTTTTCAAAAAATTACTAGTCTAATTCAGTTGGAATCGATCCAATGAAAAGTGGTTTTCAATTTTATGATAACTTCGGGTTTGATCATTTTCGACAAATTGCTAGTCCAATTCGATTGGTATCGTGCCAATGAAAAGTAGTTTTTGATTTCATGATGACTTCGGGTTTGTTCATTTTTGGAGAAATGCTAGTCTAATTCGATTGGAATCGAGCCAATGAAAAGTGGTTTTTGATTACATG
>NW_019237981.1:0-1961 GCF_002742605.1 Olea europaea var. sylvestris | reverse complement strand
ACAAGGACGTGAACGTGGACGTGGACACGGATTTGGACGTGGACATGGGCATGGACACGGACGTGTACGTGAAATAAATCATGGAAGAAATAATCAACAAAGTTATCAACAACAAGGCAATAAATTCAAAAGGCACAAAACAAATGAGAGTGGCAAATCTAAAAAGGAGCATGAAGAAAGTTGCTTCAGATGTGAAATGAAAGGGCACTGGGCACGTACATGTCGTACCTCAAAATATCTTGTGGATCTCTACCAGAGATCAATCAAGGGAAAAGAAAAATTGGAGACTAATTTTGCTGATTATGATGGTCCAATTGATGTGACTCATTTGGATGTCTCCAATTTCTTTACTAATCCAAATGGAAATATTGATCATTTAGTTGGGGGTAGTGTGATAGAAGATATAGATTAATTTATTAGTATTTCTTTCGTTTTAAAAATTCAGTCTGAAATATGTTTTTACTTTTCCGCACAAAAAAATAATAATAATAAAACTCTATTATGCATCATTTATTTCATGATATTAAGTAATGTTTACTTATTTAAATCTAAATTCAAGTTTTTTTAAAAAAATTTTTATTTTGTTATATTTATAGATTTATAATGGATAGTCAAGACAGCTGCTTAATTGATAGTGCAACTACACATACTATTCTTCAAGACAAAAAATACTTTTTGGACTTAATATTAGCTGAAAATAATGTTAACACAATATCGGGTGCGTCGAATATCGTTGAAAACTTCGAAAGAGCTTGTATTATTTTACCAAATAATACAAAATTATATATTGACGATACACTTTATTCTAACAAATTCAAAAGAAATTTGTTTAGTTTTAAAGATATTCGCTACAATGAATGTCACATTGAGACGATGCAAGAAGATAATGTTGAATATCTTTGCATCACTTCTTTTGCATCTGGCAAGAAGCGGATAAAAGAAAAATTTCATGCACTCCCGTCTGGCATGTATTTTACATTTATAAAAATGGTCGAATCAAATAATGTTACAAACCAGAAGTTCGTTGATTCAAAAAGTTTTATACTTTGGCATGATCGACTTAGACATCCAAGAGCCATAATGATGCGTCGAATAATAAACAACTCACATGGACATCCTTTAAAAAATCAGAAGATTCTTTTATCTAATGATTATCCATGTGTAGCTTGTTCGCAAGACAAGTTAGTCATTAGACCTTCAACTACAAAGGTCAATATTGAATCTCCAACTTTCTTGAAAAGAATACATGGAGATATGTGGGCCAATACACCCACCATGTGGACCATTTCGTTACTTTATGGTATTAATTGATTCTTCTACAAGATGGTCACATGGTTGCCTACTTTCAACTATGAATGTAGCATTTGTTAGACTACTTGATCAAATCATAAAATTGCGAGCACAATTTCCCGATTATTCAATCAAGACTATTCGTCTTGACAATGCTGGTAAATTTAGATGACAAGCATTTGATGATTATTGTATGTCAATTGGGATTGAAATTGAACATTCAGTTGCACATGTTCATACACAAAATGGTTTAGCGGAATCGTTTATTAAACGTCTACAACTTATTGTTAGACTATTACTTATGAAAACAAAACTCCCAACTTCTGTTTGGGGTCATGCCATATTACATGCTGCATCATTGGTTCGTATAAGACCAACTGCCTATCATCAGTATTCACCTATGCAACTTGCATTTGGTCATGAACCTAATATTTCTCACCTACGGGTTTTTAGCTGTGCTGTCCAAGTTCCTATTTCACCCCCCACAACGTACTAAAAGGGTCCCCAATGAAGATTTCGGATTTATGTGGGTTTTGATTCACCATCTATTATTAGATATCTTGAACCTTTAACGAGTGACTTATTTATTGCACGTTTTGTAGATTGTCATTTTGATGAAATGACTTTCCCAACTTTGGGAGGAGAAAAACTATATCCTAAAAATAAGATAG
>NW_019237980.1:0-1961 GCF_002742605.1 Olea europaea var. sylvestris | reverse complement strand
GGGGGAAATTTCGTCATTTTTCGCGACGGTATCGGAATGGGATCAAATTTGACTGATTAATGGGAAACAAAAATCGAGCCGGGGGCAATTTCGTCATTTTTCGCGACGTCGTCGGAATGGGCAAAAATTTGACAGATTGATCGGAAACAAAAATCGAGCTGGGGGCAATTTCGTCATTTTTCGCGACTGTGTCGGAATGGGCAAAAATTTGACAGATTGATCTGAAACAAAAATCGAGTGGGGGCAATTTCGTCATTTTTCGCGACGGTGTCGAAATCGGCTAAAATTTGACGAATTAATCGCAAACAAAAATCGCGCCGGGGGCAATTTGGGCATTTTTTGCGACGGTGACGGAATCGGCTAAAATTTGACAGATTAATCTTAAACAAAAATCGCGCCGGGGGCAGTTTGGGCATTTTTGCGACGGTGCCGGAATCGGCTTAAATTCCACTGATTGGTCGGAAACAAAAATCGCGCCGGGGGAAATTTCGTCATTTTTCGCGACGGTGTCGAAATTGGCCCAAATATGACATTTTGATCGGAATCAAAAATCGCGCCGGGGTAATTTAGTCGTTTTTCGCGACGGTGTCCGAATCGGCTAAAATTTGACCGATTCGTCGGAAACAAAAATCGCACCGGGGGCAATTTCGTTATTTTTCGCGACGGTGCCGGAATCGGCTAAAATTTCTCTGATGGATCGGAAACAAAAATCACGCCGGGGGCAATTTCGTCATTTTTGGCGACGGTGTCGGAATCGGCTAAAATTTGATTGATTGCTCAGAAACAAAAATCGCGCCAGGGGTAATTTCGTCATTTTTCGCGACGGTGTCGGAATGGGCTCAAATTTGACTGATTGATCGGAAACAAAAATCGCGCCGGGGGCAATTTAGTCATTTTTTACGACGGTGTTGGAATAGGGAAAAATTGGACAGATTGATCGGAAACAAAAATCACGTCGGGAGCAATTTCGTCATTTTTCGCGACGGTGCCGAAATCGGCTAAAATTTAACAGATTAATCGGAAACAAAAATCGGGCCGGGGGCAATTTCGTCATTTTTCCCAACGGTATCTTAAAGGGCTCAAATTTGACTGATTGATCGGAAACAAAAATCGCGCCGGGGGCAATTTCGTCATTTTTCGCGACGGTGTCGGAATGGGCTAAAATTTGACTGATTGATCGGAAACAAAAATCGCGCCGGGGCAATTTCGTCATTTTTCGCGACGGTGTCGGAATCGGCTAAAATTTGACAGATTGATCGGAAACAAAAATCGCGCCGGGGGCAATTTCGGCATTTTTCGCGACGGTGTCGGAATGGGCTAAAATTTGACTGATTGATCGGTAACAAAAATCGCGCCGGGGGCAATTTCGTCATTTTTCGTGACGGTGTTGGAATGGGCTAAAATTTGACAGGTTGATCGGAAACAAAAATCGCGCAAGGGGCAATTTCGTCATTTTTCGCGACGGTGTCAGAATCGGCTAAAATTTGATAGATTAATTGGAAACAAAAATCGCGTCGGGGGCAATTTCTTCATTTTTTGCGACGGTGTTGGAATCGGTTAAAATTTGACAGATTAATCGGAAACAAAAATCGCGCCGGGGGCAATTTCGTCATTTTTCGCGACGGTGTCGGAATGGGCTCAAATTTGACTGATTGATCGGAAACAAAAATCGCGCCGGGGGCAATTTCGTCATTTTTCGCGACGGTGTCGGAATTGGCTGAAATTTGACGGTTTGATCGGAAGCGCCAGGGTAATTTCGTCATTTTTCTCGACTGTGTTGGATTGATCGGAAACAAAAATCGCGCCGGGGGAAATTTCGTCATTTTTCGCGACGGTATCGGAATGGGGTCAAATTTGACTGATTGATTGGAAACAAAAACCGCGACGGGGAAACTTCGTCGTTCTTCGCGACGGTGTTGGAATGGGCAAAAATTTGACGGATTGATCGGAAACAAAAATCG
>NW_019237979.1:0-1961 GCF_002742605.1 Olea europaea var. sylvestris | reverse complement strand
TTTACAGGTGACTTAGATAAAAGAAGATCGATTTTTTCTTTTGTGTTTACTCTTTGTGATGGCTGTATTAGTTGCAAGTCTCAGTTACAAAATTCTATAGCTTCATCTTCTACTGAAGTTGAGTATGTTGCAACATGTGATGTTATCAAATAAGTATTATGGTTAAGGGGCTTGTTAAGGAAAATTGGTATTATAAATGAAGTTGTTAAAATTTATATAGATAACCAAAGTGCAATTCATTTAAGTAAAAATCCTTTATATCATGATAGGATTAAGCATGTTGACATTAAATTTCACTTTGTTAGAAATATGGTTGAAAAGGGTCTAATTAACCTAGTTAAAATTTCAATTAAAATTTAGTCCTTCTAATATTGGTACTAAAGTTCTGCCCTCAAACAATTTCAAAAATTGTTTGAAAATTCTAAACATATCTTAAAGGCAATAGATACAATTTCAATTTTTTATTCTACCTTAATTTTGAATATAAACTAATTGTTTCTTTTTATGAGTTTTGTAGAGCAAATAAACAAGTAAATGGTCTTGAATTCACAAAAGAATCCCAAGAGTGGATTAGCAAGGTGGAGATTGTTGTGGGCTACCTTCTATTATTGGATCAGGCCAATTCTCATTGTCATTGGGCCACACTGTTAGGTCACCGAGTTTTATCCTTAAGTAAAACACATTCTTAGAAATGCGCCTTTTTCCTCTAAATTGTGAGATTGATTGTTAGCCCTACATCTGGTCTTGTTGTGACCATTGGATCTAGACTCCTTGGTTGGACTATAAAAGTCTCCTGTGACCCTTCATAGCATGACCAGTCTCATTTTTTAGGGTTTTCTCTTCGTCTCCTTTGAGAGATCTTTCTATTTCGTGTTCTTGATTTCCAATCTCTGTATAAGTCTTAGTGATGTATGTACTGTATTTTGTATACAATTTGAGAGATTGTGAGGAGAGCAATTTTTTTGTAAAGGGAGGCGAAAGAAAATTCAAGTGAAGAAACTGTGGTTTCTTCTTACATTTTGTATCGATTCTTTATGATTCTTAGTGGATTTGAGTTGAATCTACTTGGTAGATGCTCAACAAGTAGATACACAACCGGTGAGTAGGCTCCAACTGAACATCATAGCCCTAAGGGGCAAAAATTCTTGATGTTGTTACTTTTTGCAATTTACTTGTTTTTCAAAACATTTCTGTGTAAATAATCGATCCTAAGACCTTACACTCTTGAACAAGCATACTTGATTATGATGCAAATTTGAAACACATGTACATAAACACCTATGTAAAGGGCACGTTCTACTACATCTTGAGAAGAAAATTTGCTTTAACACACAAAACTTAACAAATGTCACATAGAAATATTTATCACTACTACCAACATAAAATATTCTAAATAATTATGCCATAGAAATTGATTCTCAAGAAATTAATTAATTTCAGCCCCCCGTTTGGCTCTCATTCTCTTTCATTTTTTTCTCTCTCTTATTTTCAATCACACGATCTTTCATAAAATAATATTACACGTAAATTGAAAATTTTTCATTCTTTTTCAATCACACATTCTTTAAAAAAAACACTATTCTCAATATTAAAATTTGAAAAAAAAAAAAGAAAAAAAAAGGAGCCAAACAAGATCTAAGTGTTTTGGAAGTTCATGACGTCTTTGACAATGAGGACCCTAATCATTAACTCACGCAGCAAACACAAGTACTGGCGATTGTTACATTTGGTAATGATCTTTCCTTATGATGTATGTTTCAAGAGGCGTTCTTCCAGGAGGTAAATCAGTGATCTGTCATTTCAAGAAGTTCCCAACAGGTTCAAAACATAAAACAATTTAGAGCTACTCTTATAATAAATGAAAACTCGAGTAAAATATTAGTGAAGGTTAAAACTTAAAACTATGAAAAATTAAAAAAGAGTTCTATGTTACACATTCATGGATAATTTGGTTTTACAAA
>NW_019237978.1:356-1961 GCF_002742605.1 Olea europaea var. sylvestris | reverse complement strand
CCCGGCGCGATTTTTGTTCTGATCAATCAGTCAAATTTTAGCCCATTTCAACACTGTAGCGAAAATTGACGAAATCGCCCCCGGCGCGATTTTTGTTTACGATGAATCCGTCAAATTTTAGAAGATTCCGACATCGTCGCGAAAAATGACGAAATTGCCCCCGGCGCGATTTTTTTTTCCGATCAATCATTCAAATTTTAGCCCATTTCGACACCGTCGCGAACAATGACGAAATTGCCCCCGGCGCGATTTTTTTTTCCGATCAATCATTCAAATTTTAGCCCATTTCGACACCGTCGCGAACAATGACGAAATTGCCCCCGGCGCGATTTTTTTTTCCGATCAATCATTCAAATTTTAGCCCATTTCGACACCGTCGCGAACAATGACGAAATTGCCCCCGGCGCGATTTTTTTTTCCGATCAATCATTCAAATTTTAGCCCATTTCGACACCGTCGCGAACAATGACGAAATTGCCCCCGGCGCGATTTTTTTTTCCGATCAATCATTCAAATTTTAGCCCATTTCGACACCGTCGCGAACAATGACGAAATTGCCCCCGGCGCGATTTTTTTTTCCGATCAATCATTCAAATTTTAGCCCATTTCGACACCGTCGCGAACAATGACGAAATTGCCCCCGGCGCGATTTTTTTTTCCGATCAATCATTCAAATTTTAGCCCATTTCGACACCGTCGCGAAAAATGACGAAATTGCCCCCGTGCGCGATTTTTGTTTCCGATGAATCCGTCAAATTTTAGCCGATTCCGACATCGTAGCGAAAAATGACGAAATTGCCCCCGGCGCGATTTTTGTTTACGATGAGTCTGTCAAATTTTGGACCATTTCGACACAGTCGCGAAAAATGACGAAATTGCCCCAGGCGCGATTTTTGTTTCCGATGAATCCGTCAAATTTTAGCCGATTCCGACATCGTCGCGAAAAATGACGAAATTGCCCCCGGCGCGATTTTTGGTTCCGATGAATCCGTCAAATTTTAGCCGATTCCGACATCGTCGCGAAAAATGACGAAATTGCCCCCGGCGCGATTTTTGGTTCCGATGAATCCGTCAAATTTTAGCCGATTCCGACATCGTCGCGAAAAATGACGAAATTGCCCCCGGCGCGATTTTTGGTTCCGATGAATCCGTCAAATTTTAGCCGATTCCGACATCGTCGCGAAAAATGACGAAATTGCCCCCGGCGCGATTTTTGGTTCCGATGAATCCGTCAAATTTTAGCCGATTCCGACATCGTCGCGAAAAATGAAGAAATTGCCCAGGCGCGATTTTTGTTTCCGATCAATCAGTCAAATTTTAGCCCATTTCGACACCGTCGCGAAAATTGACAAAATTGCCCTAGGCGCGATTTTTATTTCCGATGAGTCTGTCAAATTTTGGACCATTTCGACACCATCACGAAAAATGACGAAATTGCCCTCGGCGCGATTTTTGTTTCCGATGAATCGTCAAATTTTAGCCGATTCTGACATCGTCGCGAAAAATGACGAAATTGCCCCCGGCGCGATTTTTGTTTCCGATGAATCCGTCAAATTTTAGCCGATTCCGACATCGTCGCGAAAAATGAAGAAATTGCCCCCGGCA
>NW_019237978.1:0-176 GCF_002742605.1 Olea europaea var. sylvestris | reverse complement strand
TGAAGAAATTGCCCTGGCGCGATTTTTGTTTCCGATCAATCAGTCAAATTTTAGCCCATTTCGACACCGTCGCGAAAATTGACAGAATTGCCGTAGGCGCGATTTTTATTTCCGATGAGTCTGTCAAATTTTGGACCATTTCGACACCGTCGCGAAAAATGACGAAATTGGCCCCG
>NW_019237977.1:0-1961 GCF_002742605.1 Olea europaea var. sylvestris | reverse complement strand
AGTACTTATGGGCCCAAAACGGACACTGTGTGCAAAAGTTACACTCAATTCTTCGTACGCCGACTATCCAAGCCTTCCAAATATAAAATTGCTCATGCTTTTGAAAAATGGCCGAAATCTCTCATACGTCACGATGAAGTTGTGAGTTCAATCAAAAAAGGTCGCTACATTTCCAAAAAGTACTTATGGGCCCAAAACGGACACCGTGCGCAAAAGTTACGCTCAATTCTTCGTACGCCGACTATCCAAGCCTTCCAAACATAAAATTGCTCATTCTTTCGAAAAATTGCCGAAATCCCTCAAAGGTCACGACGAAGTTGTGAGTTCAATCCGAAAGGGTCGCTACATTTTCAAAAAGTACTTATGGGCCCAAAGCGGACACCGTGCGCAAAAGTTACGCTCAATTCTTCGTACGCCGACTATCCAAGCCCTTCAAATATAAAATTGCTTATTCTTTTGAAAAATAGCCGAAATCCCTCATACGTCATGATGAAATGGTGAGTTCAATCCAAAACGGTCTCTACATTTCTAAAAAGTACTTATGGGCCCAAAACGGACACCGTGTGCAAAAGCTACGCTCAATTCTTCACACGCCGACTATCCAAGCCTTCCAGACCTAAAATTTCTCATTCTTTCGAAAAATGGCCGAAATCCCTCATACATCACGATGAAGTTGCGAGTTCAATCCAAAACGGTCGCTACATTTCCAAAAAGTACTTATGGGCCCAAAACGGACGCCGTGTGCAAAAGTTACGCTAAATTCTTCGTACGCCGACTATCCATGCCTTCCAAATATAAAATTTCTCATTCTTTAGAAAAATGGCCGAAATCCCTCATACATCACGACGAAGTAGTGAGTTCAACCCAAAACGGTCGCTACATTTCCAAAAAGTGCTTATGGGCCCAAAACGGACGCCGTGTACAAAAGTTAGGCTCAATTCTTCGTACGCCGACTATCCAAGCCTTCCAAATAAAAAAGTGCTCATTCTTTCGAAAAATGGCCGTAATCCCTCAAACATCACGATGAAGTTGTAAGTTCAATCCAAAACCATCGCTACATTTCCAAAGAGTACTTACGGTCCCAAAACGAACACCGTATGTAAAAGTTACGCTCAATTCTTCGTACGCCGACTATCCAAGCCTTCCAAATATAAAATTACTCCTTTTCAAAAATGGCCAAAATCCCTCACACGTCACGAAGAAGTAATGAGTTCAATCCAAAACGGTCGATACATTTCCAAAAGGTACTTATGGGCCCAAAACGGACACCGTGTGCAAAAGTTATGCTCAATTCTTCGTACGCCGACTATCCAAGCCTTTCAAATATAAAATTGCTCATTCTTCAGAAAAATGGTCGAAATCCCTCATACGTCATGATGAAGTAGTGAGTTCAACCCAAAACGGTCGCTACATTTGCAAAAATTACTTATGGTCCCAAAACGGACACCGTGTGCAAAAGTTACGCTCAATTCTTCGTACGCCGACTATCCAAGCCTTCCAAATGTAAAAGTGCTCGTTCTTTCAAAAAAAGGCCGAAATCCCTCAAGCGACACGACGAAGTTGTGAGTTCAATCCAAAACGGTCGCTACATTTCCAAAAAGTACTTATGGGCCCAAAACGGGCACCCGTGCAAAAGTTACGCTCAATTCTTCGTACGTCGACTATTCAAGCCTTCCAAATATAAAAGTGTTAATTATTTCGAAAAATGGCCGAAATCCCTCAAACGTCATGATGAAGTAGTGAGTTCAATCCAAAACGATCGCTACATTTCTAAAAAGTACTTATGGGCCCGAAACGGACACCGTGTGCAAAAGTTACGCTCAATTCTTCGTACGCCGACTATCCGAGCGTTCCAAATATAAAAACGCTCTTTCTTTTGAAAAATGGCTGAAATCCCTCAAACGTCATGATGAAGTAGTGAGTTCAATCCAAAACGGTCGCTACATTACCAAAAAGTACTT
>NW_019237976.1:0-1961 GCF_002742605.1 Olea europaea var. sylvestris | reverse complement strand
ATTATTTTCATAATTTTCGTCATTAACATTAACACTTTCTCTTGCATTCATTCGTCACTGCATCGGCAAACTAAAAATCTCCGTCAAAATAATATAGAAATATTCGGTGCATGAAGTTACAATCCAACATACATATATTCTAATAGAAATAGATATTTACAAGTCTATATTCATATTCGAATCAAAAGTGCTTCTCATGTACATTCTATATACATCGACAAAATAAAAACATCACATGAAATAATATAGAAATATTTAGTGCATGAAATTTTGATCTAATATAAGGCGTCTATCAAAATATAGGGGGATAGATAGAAGGCCTCTTGATATCTAGATTTAAAGATAAGTAATACAGAGCAAATTTTTTAAATACAATATCCACAAAATTGTTTCATATAATTGTTATTTTTTTCGTAATTTGTCTAAATTAAATAATTTTTTAAGGGGTAATTTAAGAAACGTTACTTCTAAAATTTGTGATATGAGAATCTAGCATACATGCCATGGATTGCTAGGTGACAAGTTTTTCAAATCTACGTGATATTTATTTTTAATAAATAGACAGACTAATCTAAAATTAACTTTCAATGTATTGTATGGATGGTTATCTATTTTCTTAAATTAAAATAAAACTATGTCTAAATTTCGAAAAAGAGATTAATTTTGGTAAATCATTCCATATAATATAGCTTCTAAATTTAGACGAAAATCTTGACATTATCTATTTTTTCTCTATTATATTAACTTGACGGGGTCGCGATTTAGCCTTCATTAGATGAAAGAATAAAGAGTTGCATTATTGGTGACAAATGACATTCCATGGAGTCGCCATTTATACCCCGTGAAATGGACCTTCCATTAGGTTCGAATATAATTTATACCAAACTGTCCAAATTTAGGACCCTACTCCAAGGAATCATACCATCAAGCTATAAATTGCCACATACCAAGTTGGTTACACTAATTTTCAATGTCACATAAATTAACAATACTTTGATAGTGACATTTTGTATTCATGCCCAATGAAAGAAAGTGCTAAGTGTTCTTGATCGAATAGATTTACCAGTCACCTAGTGCTTATTTGTTAGTAAGTTTGATAATTGATTTTTTAACCGTTAGAGATAAAGTGGGTCCTACCTGTGAGAGAATGATTCAAAAATGAAGGCTGTAATAGTGAAAATCTAACAAAATTCAAGAATTGACGTAGCCCTGCTAAGCAAGAATGATCGTCCTACGAGTTAGTACTCTTTTTTCTTCTTTGCCCAATACGACACTTGTGTCTAAAGCGTGTTTGATTTTAGATGCTCAATTTGATGGAGTCAGGAACGAGTTTAAATCGACGTGTATTAATTGTTTATAAATTATTTATTGAGATTGGGGTTGTTCAAAGAAATAATATAAATTATGTTGAAAGATTAATTTGGTAGAGTCATGAATTTCAAACGTATTATTATTATTGAAGTTGTTGAAGTGATAATGCTGTTAGGACTGACCTCAATCATTATTAGTCCATATGTAATCATATCAAGTGGGAAAAATGATAAGGTTAATTCTTGTTCGGTAAGTTTGAGACAGCTAAACCTTAATTGAGACAACTAATAAAACATTCTTAATTTTTATGAAGATAATATTATTTAAATTAAAAAGCCAGGTAACTATAACTGCATGCGTACACAGAAAATTATCTCGTCGAGCTCTAAGTATAAACTAAGCATTTGTTCGTGGAGATTAAAAACAGAATTTTAATAGATTTCGATAAAAATTGATTAAAATATGAATGGAGAGTTATGAGTCTCATAAAATTTATAATCAAAATTAATTATTAACTTTGACTTAAATTATAATCTATATTTTAATCCCTATCAAGAGCTAAATATAATTGAAACTCAACAATAAAATATTTACAGAGAGAAGTTCTTTATTTATATGGTTACAAATAGTCAAATACATATATACATATA
>NW_019237975.1:0-1961 GCF_002742605.1 Olea europaea var. sylvestris | reverse complement strand
GGATTGAACTAACGACTTCGTCATGACGTACGAGTGATTTTGGCCATTTTTCGAAGGAATGAGAGCTTGTATATTTTGAACACTTGGATTGTCGACGTACGAAGAATTGAGCATAACTTTTGCACACGTGTCCGTTTTGGGCCCGTAAGTACTTTTTTGGAATGTAGCGACCATTTCGGATTGAACACACAACTTCATCGTGACGTACGAGGGATTTTGGCCATACTTTGAAAGAATGAGCACTTGCATATTTAGAACGCTTGGAGAGTCGACGGACGAAGAATTGAGCGTAACTTTTGCACACGGTATCCGTTTTGGGCCCATTAGAACTTTTTGGAAATGTAGCGACCGTTTCGGATTGAACTAACGACTTCGTCATGACGTACGAGTGAGTTTGGCCATTTTTCGAAGGAATGAGAGCTTGTATATTTTGAACACTTGGATTGTCGACGTACGAAGAATTGAGCATAACTTTTGCACACGGTGTCCGTTTTGGGCCCATAAGAACTTTTTGGAAATGTAGCGACCGTTTTGGATTGAACTCACCACTTCATCGTGATGTACGAGGGATTTTGGCCACTTTTCGAAAGAATGAGCGCTTGTATATTTGGAACGCTTGGAGAGTCGACGGATGAAGAATTGAGCGTAACTTTTGCGCACGGTGTCCGTTTAGTGCCCATAAGAACTTTTTGGCAATGTAGCGACCATTTTGGATTGAACTCACGACTTCATCATGACGTACGAGTGATTTTGGCCAATTTTCGAAGGAATGAGCGCTTGTATATTTAGAACGCTTGGAGAGTCGGGGGACAAAGAATTGAGCGTCACTTTTGCACACGGTGTCCGTTTTGGGCCCATAAGAACTTTTTGGAAATGTAGCGGCCATTTTGGATTGAACACACAACTTCATCGTGACGTACGAGGGATTTTGGCCATATTTCGAAAGAATGAGCACTTGCATAATTAGAACGCTTGGAGAGTCGGCGGACGAAGAATTGAGCGTAACTTTTGCACACGGTGTCCGTTTTGGGCCCATAAGAACCTTTTGGAAATGTTGCGATCGTTTTGGATTGAACTCACGACTTCGTCGTGACGTACGAGTGATTTTGGCCATTTTTCGAAGGAATGAGCGCTTGTATATTTAGAACGCTTGGAGAGTCGACAGACGAAGAATTGAGCGTAACTTTTGCACAAGGTGTCCGTTTTGGACCCATAAGAACTTTTTGGAAATGTAGCGACCGTTTTGGATTGAATTCACCACTTCGTCGTGACGTACGAGGGATTTTGGCCATTTTTTAAATGAATGAGCACTTGCATATTTGGAACACTTGGATTGTCGGCGTACGAAGAATTGAGCGTAACTTTTGCACACGGTGTCCGTTTTGTTCCCACAAATACTTTTTGAAAATGTAGCGACCGTTTTGGATTGAACACACAACTTCATCGTGACGTACGAGGGATTTTGGCTATTTTTCGAAAGAATGAGCACTTGCATATTTGGAACGCTTGGAGAGTCGGCGGACGAAGAATTGAGCGTAACTTTTGCACACGGTGTCCGTTTTGGGCCCATAAGAACTTTTTGGAAATGTAGCGACCGTTTTGAATTAAACTCACCACTTCATCGTGACGTAAGAGGGATTTCTGCCATTTTTTGAAAGAATGAGCACTTGCATATTTGGATCGCTTGGATTGTCGGCGTACAAAGAATTGAGCATAACTTTTGCACACGTGTCCGTTTTGGGCCCATAAGTACTTTTTGGAAATGTAGCGACCGTTTTGAATTGAACACACAACTTTATCATGACGTACGAGGGATTCTGGCCATTTTTCGAAAGAATGTGCACTTGCATATTTAGAACGCTTGGAGAGTCGGCGGATGAAGGATTGAGCGTAACTTTTGCACACGGTGTCCGTTTTGGGCCCATAAGAACTTTTTGGAAATGTAGCGACCGTTTTGGATT
>NW_019237974.1:235253-236820 GCF_002742605.1 Olea europaea var. sylvestris | reverse complement strand
TGACAAATGATGGATTTTTGGGTGGTCGTACATTTTGGATCATCTTTTAGTGACTAACTAAAGTAAACACAATCAATAAGAGAAATAGTAAAAAAAACCAGAGATTGGGGCTGAACGGGAAACTGTGTGTTCTAAAATGGTAAAGTTAATCCTACAGTGGACTAAACCTAATTCATTCAAATCAGATCTATTCGAGCTAAGTGGCCTGTAGCCAGCCCACAAAAGAATAAATAAAGATTTGTGAGCGCATGTTTATCAAAAGTCTAGCTGACCAAAGCTGGCAAATCAAACAATAGAAAAACCTAATTCTTCTGCAAGGTGAAGCAAGCATGGAAAATTGCTAGCAGTGGTTTACTCTTGATTCTCATCAACTGCCATTTGCTAAGAATAAAGAATTATTAACCTAACATATGGAATTGGATATCCCTCATGTAAAGGCTCATCTATCGATGGATCTGAGGTTGCTCGAGAAACCTAGGACCCATGGTGAGCGCTCTGTGAATATAGTCGATAGATCTCTGATTCGTGTTTGCCAAAAGGAAGTTCATTGTGTAAATAGAATCATATCCGGGATGGATTTCTCCTAAAGAGTAATGGAGGTGTGCGATGGCACATAACAATAATATTCTTTTCAAAAGCACTTCTCTTGCGTTCTTGAGTTAGTTTTTTGTCCAACCTAAAGAGGGTATGGATATACAAGAGGTTTTTCACAAGAAATGGATATTTGGTAGGATAGGTTTAACTAAAGTTCATGCCAAAACCCTCTCGATCTTATCTTATTCAGCACGAACGAGCACAAAGAAGTCAATTGGAGTAGGGCGATCGATTGAGACTCTTTCAAGCTAACCTTGGTCAGCTTCTTCATTGAACAAAAGTGATGTATTCATAGACCAACCTTTAGGAAAAAGAACTTCGTCCTATAAAATTTCTAGGCCTGTATCTAAAGTGATTGTCCAACCCCTAATGTAGGTAACCCTAGAACTTTGCTGATAACTTATTCCAAGACATAAAAAAAAGAAATCGATCGATGTTCTTTCGTGAACCTACTATGCACATTCCCCATATATACAAATGAGGGAGAGAAAAACTTTAGGATAATCATTCTAGTCTAGCTCTAGATGAATATGATATAGAACTAGATTAACCAGATAGCACAACCTTCATACCATAGTATGCCACTTGTGGTCAGAAGAGAGCCTGGAACGAACTCATAAAGGAATGTCCTCTATCCCGCTTCTTTCTGCTCTCAAAGAAACTAGCGGACAGATCACTTCTAATCCTCTATGATAAAGACCTAATGATGATTAGCCTTAACCAATGCTAGTGAGTCCCAAGGTGCACGTGGTTGATTAGCTAAAGGTTATCCAAGGTCAGATCCAATGGGAAGGAGCCAGATGATGGACACTGTCAAAAGGCTCAGAAAGACCTCTCCAGAATACCTAATCATTAGAGTACCAAAGTTCTAATCAAGAGGATGGTCTACGTAAGTGTATAAATAAGGTTGTGGCTATCATCTGCAAGGAGCCCATGTGAGTAGACTCTAAAAAATAGAATCTCGATCCATGCA
>NW_019237974.1:221153-226491 GCF_002742605.1 Olea europaea var. sylvestris | reverse complement strand
AGTAAGAGGCTTATATTGGTTGGGTATGCTACTTTCATAAGCGACTTTCCAGAAGATCTTCAAGGTAGATATGCTCTTCTTCTCAAAAACACCACATACTATTTTTTGGTCAGGTAGCACAAAAGGGAGAGTTGGCCGAGTTGAAAGCCTGGTTGCATGTGGCTGAGTGGGGAGAGGGGGCAAAGAGATCCGCAACTTTCATATTGATCTTCGACTGGAACTTTCACTACAAAGTTGCTCTTTTTTCGTCTTTTTTTGTCTAGTAAGATTTCAATATCATCCTTCGTGAACCTATATTCGTCATGCTATGAATATAGGTGGGCAAATTACGCCATTTCTTTTGAAGGGTAATGTTCATCTGATATAATTCACTCTCGCTTTGAAAGCATCTTTTGAAATCATTTTCCCACTTTTTTGTTCTTATCCATCAATTGAAGAATTTTCAGAATTCAAAAGAATTTTTGACGTCTGCTTTCCTCTAAAAGATATTTATAGCAAGCAGCACTACTACTAATTCCCGTTCGATAGGTTCCCATTCAAGGGCTTCAATTAGCATTTCGTCCCATGCATCAGGAATTGGTCAAAATAACTGCTTCTTAAGCTTTTGAATTTTGCTCTTAAATTTACTATTGAAAAGGAAGGAATGTTGGACTTGGGCAGAAGATTTGTATAAGTGAGTGAATATCGATGGCCTTTTTTGAGCAGAGAGCGAACGGATGGCAAGTGACTTTGATCTCACGCGGGCCTATACTTCGGTTGCAGGCTAGGCTTTGACAGATCACGACTGGGGCTTCGTTTAGCCTCCTATGTAGTAGAAAACTCTAAGTTTGGCATTGAATAGCCACAGTGAGTTTATCACTAGTTGCATAAGTAGAGGAGGCATATGCGGGAGGAAGAAAGGAAATTTCCCTCACTTCTTAGGATCCAATTCCAATTAAATCTGCAACAAAGCCAGTGTCGAAACCCGTTGCTTTCATGGGATCAATTGCTCCTTTTCAATATAGAACTGGATAATCACAAACTGCCTTTGCCTCTATCCCTACTTCTGTAGGGGGCTCGATCTCTAAATGGATCTGCTATAGAGCTACTCTCGATATGGTTGGGACTACACATCTTATCTTATGGATTTGGAATCGAGCGAGATGACATGCTGAAATTGAGCGAGTCATGTGGGATTTATCTAACTAAAGACAAGCTAACGAGAAGGAAAGGCCTTAAAGTCATGTGACTCCTAGTATTTATTATTTATTATGATTTGGTCAAGTAAGAAGTGTCAAAAATCTGTATAGTGCTATTCCTAGTACTTTAACTTGAGTCACCATGGCTACATAGCAATTCTCATTCTCACTATGGCACTTTCTTTTCTTTCAGTTATTATCATTCCCTGTACTATATCATAGTCAGGGCTAGTACATAGTCAGGGCTGCTCAGGACCAAAGCAACTGGAAAGATAAGAACCAACAATGCACGAATGGAAGGTGCAAGAGTAGGCTTTGAATTTCATTCGAATATAGTGGAAAAATGAATAGAATAAACGAGCTGTTAGCTCGAGAACGCATCTTTGGATTGTTGAACTTTCATGCTCATATAGTGAAAAACAACTCCAATTTCTAAAAATATGTAAATGAATGGTTGAGCAAATGGCTGATGGAAAGAATACATATCGGCATGATTTCTATCTAGACTTTGTCCCAGCCCACTAACCCCAAGAGGGGATACACCAAAGACAAAGACAATCCAACCAAAGAACAAGGGCACACCTTCGTGGCTTTATCTACCGTTACATGAATACTTATTCATATTCGAGGAAGGCATACCACACCAAGAATAGTTTGTGGGTAAGAAGTATTGTCAACTAGAGAGAAAGCTCTATCAACTCCTTATCCTACTCATGACACTCTTGACCTGGAAAATCCCAATCCCCCTTGGAATACCTTATAGAGCTCAGCACGATTTGATTATCAGCTACTCCTTGTCCATCAGTGAATGCAAGCCCTATAAGCTGTGAGTGGAGAAGAAAATGAGCCATCCTCACTAAGTAGCTAATCAAACGCAAACCAAAAAAAATCTTCCAAATAAGAATGAATATGTCGGATAAGAATCAGCACTAGATTTAACTGCATCTTATGAACCTGGTAGTGACTTTCCATCCCCTGCTCCACCTCTTTCAATGCTTTAATCCACTAGTCATTCCCACTCGGATAGAGGGGGCACCAAAAACAAGAAAGGGTTTAATGCTTCAAGGAGAGTGGCTTAACCCCGCAAAAGAAATTCTATTACCCTACCTACGGCTTTTTATTATAGTAGAGGGATGACCCCATGGAGGGACACTAGTCCCTTCAAGACATAGAGGAATATAAGTCAGGGATGGATGGTAAATGAGAGGTAGGCAACATCTTTACTTTCTATTAGATTATAAAAATGGAGTAGCCAGAAGTGACCTAAGAATAATAGGCATATAGATCATAATAAGGCTTTATTTAAAAGATCAAGGAATAAAAACCTTTATAGATGAGGGGGAGTTCTGACTATTAGATTAGGATTGATGGCAGGCTGGATTCGAAGGAAGGAGTTATGCTTCTCTAGCATCAACCCACTATGTACGTTTGTATTTATTGATTTATGATGATGAGGGGGTTTGATGAAGGGTGCAGGTTTGGAGCCGGTACAGAGAGGTGGTGGGAGTGGCATAAGATCGCACTAGTCGGGCTCCCCATTTCTTCTTGCTTTTCTAATCTTCCTTCTACACTCTACTATCTTAACATAATCCTGGAGAGTGGACTTATAGTCTAGCCTTTCAAGCCCTACTAAGTAAAGTGGGATCATGCCTTGGCAAAGTTACCGGCACAAGCCTTCCTTGTAAGCTAATCCCCAGACCCAGCCTTAGTTAAATAGGGGGTTCAATTTCATCTTCGCTAGCATTTTCCATCGGGTGAGCTCATATTCATTCTTTTGGACGGCCTCACATCGAGAGAAATACAATTGACTATCTCGAACTGATATGATAGGAATTGAAATCCTGACTCTACATGCTACACAACTTTTAACTTTCTTGAGCCCATTTCTTTGTCATCAGCCAAGATAGTGACTAGCTGGTCGTCGATAACGAACTTTACCTTTTGGTGTAGTGTAGATGAGCCTTATGGGTAAGGGCCTTATTGAATGTAGCCAAAGTTTTCCCAACAGGAAAGTGAACGATGCCTCAATATCTACCACATTCAAATTGATCTTGAACTGGTACGGCTCGATCACAACGTTAAGTTCAATTACTCCAACAGTCTGGCGGATGGAATTTTCGAATGCTCGAACTGTCATCGTCTTTCTCTTTATATCCAAATGCCCCTACACTAGGGCCTTTACACTGCTCAACGTGTAAACATTCAAACCACTCCCATTATCAATTAAGACTGTGGTACTATCTGGGCCTGAAAAGACACCAAAATAGAAAGTGGGTGCGTGTGGGTTATCCTATCGGTAGGGATATAATCATAGGGTAAGTAGTTTATAACCCTAGACTCCATAATTTGTTTTGTATCTTTCTATGGTCTGACTGGAGGGTATTTGAGAAGTCTTCACTGAGCTGGCTTAGGCTTACTTCTATGGGGTCTGGCTTTCCTTGAATTGAATTTCAGTGAGGATTTTAGGGTAAGGGAGGCTAGCAATGATGGATGGCTAGCTTGAGATAGCCATCGTCGAGAATGCTACATCTGGGGCGTTATCGGTGAATGGTCTTGAAACCTAGGCCTCTATATAGGAGTGTTGGACCTATAGGGCTTTAGTTACGTAGGGGTAAGCATATGTTTGTGTCTGTCCAAGCTAGCATATTTGTGTGCATTGATTAATAGAAGGGACAAGCTATCACATGCATGGAAGTGAGACAAGCTATTTTAGCTCGCTTAATTATGATGTTTTGGAATTCACTTCTTAAGAACTGAAAAAAAGATTGGATCTTGTGCACCGGCTATGCGTCAGGTTTCTCTCTCCCGTAAGAAGCTTTGTCTTTCTATCTATCTTTCAAAAACTCTTATTATGGGTACGAGTTTGAGATTTTCCATAAAGAAAGATGGTAGGATTTTATTAATCACTAGGCTGAGATAGATCTGTTCTATCTGCCTTCATCTATCACAGCAAGTTTAGATGGCGCACCCTAAGAGAGAAGTAGTCGAAAGCTGCATGCATTTGAACATGTGTCAGATCGGCTTGCTACACCGGCTTCTTTGATTTGATTCTTCTCTAAAGGCTAAGTCAAATAGCCTTCCATCGACTCAACGGATAGAGAGAAGCACACAAACAGAGCTAGACATTACTTAGGCTATGCCAACCAGTACTTCAACCATTGAAATAGTAACTAATTATTTCATTCTCAATGGTGTCAAAATCTCTCAATAAAGCAACTAGGCCATTTCCCATATCTAAAGGGGCTTACGGGCCCTTCCTTCTCACATGGCGGAACAGGTAGGGGCGATACCTTTATGTGCAGATGCCACGGACTGAATTGTTTGGAAAATTACTTCGGATGGTGACTTTGCCACCAAATCAGCATGGCAACTAGTCCGTTCGGTTCGCCAGCCTCAGGACTCGTATCGACTACTGTGGAGCTCTATCTTGCCTACCACTATTTCATTCTTCTGCTGGAGACTGTGGCAGGATCTCATTCCAGTAGATGTTGTTATTCAGAGGAGAATTGGATGTCAGTTGGCTTCTCGTTGTCAGTGTTGTTCCGAAATTGAGACCATCAATCATATTTTCACGAGCAGCAGCATCTCCGACCAGGTATGGCAGCACTTTGGAGACATCTTTCAGATACCTATGACTTCAGGGGAGGGGGTCAGACAGAGGTTCCAGAGATGGCAGTATTCTGGACAACATGTTTACCGTGGACACATTCGTATTATCATTCCTCTACTGATATTTTGGTTTCTATGGACTGAGAGGAATGATGCGAAGCATAGAGGTATTTGTATGGTGGCCAGACGTATTATTTGGAGGGTCTACCGCATGATCTCCTTTCTTCATATGGGAGGACAATTTCGAGTTGAGCATTGGCGAGGAGATGTGACACTTACACCTTTTTTTGGCATTTCTTTGACCCGTCCTCTCCCACCACCACCTATTATGGTTGTTTGGCGCACTCCACCAGTTGGATCCTACAAGATCAACACTGATGGATGCATCAAAGATGGATTTGCAAGTGGTGGAGGCAGCATTAGGGACCACGCAGGATACTGGATCAGGGCATTCTCAGCATCGTATGACCCATGTTTCATTTTGGAGGCTGAACTCAGAGCTATACTAGATGGGCTTCTATTGGCCAGAGGACTTGGGATTTCAGCTATCT
>NW_019237974.1:214220-216907 GCF_002742605.1 Olea europaea var. sylvestris | reverse complement strand
GTATTTCTTGATCATTGATACATGGAACACGTTGTGCAATACCGATAACCCAGGTGGGAGAGCTAACAGATAGGCTACATTTCCGACCCTATCAAGTATCTAGAATTGTCTGATATAGCAGGGTTGTAGCTTTCCTTTCTTGCCAAGCCTAAGTACACCTTTCATCGGTGCCACTTTCAGAAACACTTTTTCTCCAACTTGAATTCTGAATCCTTCCTCCTTGTATCCGTATAGCTCTTCTGTCGATCCTGTGCTACCTTTATCCTTGTATGGATCTTATCGATTGCCTCAACTATCCTTTCAACTATTTCTAGTCCCAAAACTCTCTTCTCCCCGACTTCATCCCAATGAACAGGGGACCTACATCTTCTACCATAGAAAGCTTCGTACAGTGCCATCCCGATAGTTACTTGGAAGCTGTTATTATATACGAATTCTACTAGGGATATGTATGACTCCCAACTACCCCCTAGATCCAAAATACATGCTCTCAGCATGTCTTCCAAAGGTCGGATGGTCCTTTCAGATTGGCCATCGGACTGAGGGTGATATGCTGTACTAAAGTTCAGCTTCGTTCCTATAGCTCCTTATAGACTTTTCCAAATTTTGGACGTAAACCTTAGGTCTCTGTCAGACACAATGGACACAAGTACGCCGTGTGATCTCACAACCTCCTTAATGTACAACTGTGCCAATTGGTCTAAATTGAATGTCATTTTCACTGGAAGAAAATGAGCTGACTTTGTTAATCGATCCACTATTACCCATACAGCGTTGTTTCCTCTTGCTGACTTCGAAAATCTAACCACAAAATCCATTGTGATATTTTTCCATTTCCATTTGGGTATGTCCAGTGGATTTAACAATCCAGCCGGTCTTTGGTGTTCTGCCTTAATTTGTTGACATACCATACACTTTTCCATGTACAACCCTATATTTCTTTTCATATTTCTCCACCAAAATATATCTCGGAGGTCTTGATACATTTTCGTACCACCGGGATGTGCGGTGTACGGGGTGGAATGGACCTCTTTCAATATCTCTTTTCCCAAGGCTTCATCCTTAGACACACAAATTCTCCCCTTAAACATCAGTGCCTGATCCAAAACTATTCCAAAATCCTTTCTCTTATTAGTACCAATTTCATTCTTGATCTTCAACAAGAATGGGTCATTACCTTGTGTCTCTATAATTCGATCTCTAAGATTAGGTCGAATTATCAAAGCTGCTAGATGAGCAGTGAATTGTCCTGGTATGGTAACCACTTCGATCTACAACTTTTCCAAGTCCTTGACTAACTCCATTCGAAAAGTGGGTAGTGACGCCAACTGTCCCACTGATTTTCTACTTAAGGCGTCGGCCATAACATTAATCTTACTTGGATGGTAATGGATAGTGTAATCATAATCATTCACCAATTCCAACCATCGTCTTTGTCGCATATTCAATTCCTTCTATGTGAATAAATATTTGAGACTCTTGTGAGCTATGTAGATATAGCACTTTCCTCCATACAAGTAGTGTCGCCATATCTTCAAGGCGTGTACTACCACCGCAAGTTCTAAATCATGCGTCGGGTAGTTCTGCTCATGTTTCTTCAATTGTCTTGATGCATAGGCTATCACTTTTCTATTCTGCATCAGCACACATCCCAATCCTTGCTTGGATACATCACTGTATATAACAAACCCTTTCGTGCCCTCAAGTATTGTTAACACAGGTGCTGATATCAACCTCTGTTTAAGTTCTTGGAAACTTTGTTCACATTTATCCATCCATTGGAATTTTACTCCCTTCCTTGTAAGCTACATCATTGGTCCAGTTATTTTGGAGAATCCTTTTATGAATCTCCGATAATATCCTGCTAATCCTAGAAAGCTCCGTACCTCGCCAGTATTAGTTGGTACTTTCCAGTTGGTTACTACTTCCACCTTCACTGGATCTACCTCAATCCCTTGGGCAGTGACTATATGTCCAAGAAATCCAACTCGTTCAAGTCATAACTCACACTTCTTGAATTTGGCATACAGCTTTTCCTTGCATAATATTTCTAATGCTATTCTTAGGTGCTCTTCATGCTGTTCCTTACTCTTAGAATATATCAGAATGCCATCAATGAAGACTATGACAAATTTATCTAAGAAATGATGAAATACATGATTCATCAGGTCCATGAACACTGCAGATGCATTGGTTAGCCCAAACGACATCACTGTAAACTCTTAGTGTCCATAACGAGTTCTGAAAGCTATCTTGGGTATATCCTTTGACTTTACTTTCAATTGATGGTATCCCGATCGTAAGCTAATCTTGGAAAATACCTTAGCTCCTTTCAGTTGATCTAACAAATCCTCGATTCTCGGGAGTGGGTACTTATTCTTGATAGTTAATCAATTTAACTCCCTATAGTCGATGCACATCCTCATGCTTCCATCCTTTTTCTTCACGAACAACACCGGCGCACCCCATGGAGATACACTTGGCTGTATAAAGCCCATATCTAGGAGTTCTTGCAACTGCTTCTTTAACTCTGGTGCCGCTCTGAGAATTGGGTCTATGGTGAATTCCACTAGCCTATCTGGTGGAATACCAGATAGATCTTCGGAAAACACATCTACGAATTCCCGTACTATTGGTACGTCTTCAACCTTTATCGTCTCCTATTTTCCTCCTGAGATGTTTACTAA
>NW_019237974.1:201641-207223 GCF_002742605.1 Olea europaea var. sylvestris | reverse complement strand
TATGTTCTTTATTTCTTGTCTAGCAGAAACTAATCGAGCTCTATTCGATCTTCTAGAAGTGGAAGCTAAATCAGTTGCAGGCTATAATGTAGAATATGCACAGGATGCGATCCTTAATAGTTCACTGTTGGCAAAAGCCAATGTCCCGGGGTCCCAGGGACTCATTCTGATTGAAACAAGGGACGACTCTTTAATAGCTTCAAAATATTCGATTTTAGGGAAGCCAAAAAAGGTAAGCACCCCCATGCCAGCCTTATTGAAAAGGCCTCTTACTATAGCTTACTATAGATAGGGTGTTAATGCTTGACTAATAAGATAGAAAGGGCTTTTCTTGCTTGTTTAGTAAAGTCTCGCTCTTTTATAGGAGTTGATGCTTGCTAGGGCATTGTTCATTCTTCATTCGAAACTAATGAGTGTCCGGTAGGGGCTTTCTACCTTGTTATCAAAAAGGGAGTTGGGTAAAGCAAACTCCTTCCTTGGAGGAGCACAGGCATAGTCAGGTAGAATCGGGTTGTCCTGTATGATGCTCTGATTGAAAATAATTTAGTGGGGCCACACCAGTACGATTGAATATGCGTTAGAAAGGTTAATCCCTTCCCTACGACACCAAAAAAATCAGGTCGAGCTTCTAACCGCCCACTTCCATATAACAATATCATGGTAACGTAGACCTAAACGATCATATTGGATCCTTGGGAACCATCACAAGTACAGTCAACTTATATTTGAACGAAAATGTCGTGTCATCAAGCGGAGCCTAGAAGAAGGTGAGTCGCATAGATAGATGATCCTTTTCAATAGAAAAGAATAGCCAAACCAACCTAGCTGGCTAGTTAATCTCAGAGATCTTATCGGCCAACAAACTGGAGACGGATGACCACAGTCCCGACCTTACCAACACTAGAGGTGAACTAATCAATGAACCCCTAAAATCTACTTTCTTTTCTGATAAAATCAACCAAGCCTAAGCGATCATGACATCTTGTTAATATTGATTAAGTTGGAGGGACTTTCGCTGACTGAATCTATCCATAAACCTAGAGTAACCTTTGTTACCAAAATGTCACGACAACATCCAAAGGCCACCTTTGGATTCTTAAATAAGGGGGCAAGGAGGAGCACGTAGGAACACCGACCACCACATAAGCTACTAGTGGTAAGACAAAGCGAGCAGCACCTTGTAGAGGTTGGGCAGAGCTTAAAGAAGCGAGCCACTATCAGAGAAAGCCATTGCGTGCTAGCCTAGCTAGCTAACTTCAGCTAGCTATTATGTTTCTTGTAGCGCACCTTCCTTCCTTCTCTCACTTCAAAAAGATTTAGTAGTCTTTTTGATGACCTGGTCGAGAGAGTATGATAACTCAATGTAAAAGATTGAGTTAGACTGTGAGGTTGGTTATAGTAAGGCCTAGCTAGAAAGTGTTCTTGCCTTTATCATTAGCTCGAGTAGTCGTCGTTTTTGATCTTTTAGTCACCTTTCAATGACTTCCTTAATTATATGCAAGGAATTGCCCTATTGAGTAATGAGAAGTGGGCTACTCTCTGAAAATGGGCCACCCATAGGTTCATTTGTCGTTGGGGCTCAAAATCATTCCTTGCTCATTCTTAGGAACTCAGTAACATAACCAGTAAGTCAACGGGTATTGAGGCAGGTAGTTAGTACATACAGTACAAGCAGGGAAAGCAAAAGTCATTGAAGGAATGAGATGCAATTCTTTAATCATTCCAGTCTGAAATATTTTATTTGATTCAGAGCTAGAAAGGAGAAAGACTGCAGGCTGCTCCTTTACTGGACTGGCTAACCCAAAAGATCTTTTTTTAAGATAGGGAGCCTACTGAGCAAACTGGCCATCTGATATAGTATAAGCCGGGAAATAGGTTCTGAGCCTCTCTTCTACTACCAGCGGCCTGAGTTCTCCACGTTTTGATCACCCTCTTGACTATGCAATTAACTCAGTTTGATAAGCATACATCTTATAAACCTAGGACTGCCATAAGCAAGCCTTTCAGGACTTCGATCAAGATAGGGAGTTTGCCCCCGAAATAGTAGTACAGCTTTCGGAATCTGTAGCTCCTATGGTAACTAGCTCCTTTTGTCACTGGTGATTGCCCACCTCTCCGTCTTCTACTTCCCTTATCTTAACTAGAAAGAAAAAAAACCAAAATTTGGATTGTTGAAAAGGAATTGGCTTCTACCTGGAAGAAAGCCTGACTTTTTTGTGTAAAGAACCTAACTCATAAAGTTAAGAAAAATGAACCATTTATCCTTTCAACCAGTGTAGGTTAAGTGGTGGCAATAACAATCTTAACATTCTCAAATAGGAACCAGAACTTGAATAGGAAAACAAGTGATCACACCTGCAAGGAAATCTATCTAGAAACCTACGAGTTGCCTAAAACCTCCCTTGTTATCTTGTTTACTTTCGGATAAGAAAGACTAGTCACTTTAACTACCTTCCTAGCATTAGTTGCCTAAGGCTTGTCTTTCTTTCAGAACCTTGTTACTTTTAAGATATCTTTTTGCCTGAGGCTTTTGGACAAAACTACTTACTACAGTAGGTTAGTAAGCTACCTCTTTTGCTTTCAAGCAAGGGTAGCTCTAAAGGGAGAGTTTTTCGAAACTAGGCATAAGGAGCTTCAATCGCTATTGATAGTTCACCTGCTAGGAGAACGTTAGGAGGGAAACATACACTATGTCCATTGATTCTGCTTTAGTACAATATAGGAAGTCCTTGTTTGAGTGAGAGCTTCTAGAATGCCATTCATTTCAAAATAAAAAACATTTCTACATAGAGGTTTCAGCTACTTAACTTAAAGCGAGAGTGCATCCAAAAAAAAAAATTGAGAAGAAGAGTGCTCAACCTTGGATGAAAGAATTGTAGGTGTAAATGGACCGATTTCACTAGCAGAACACTTTCTCCAATGTGTATAAAAAGAGATGCCATGATCAATGATGTCCACCAACCCTTGTGTTAAAGTAAGATCGAGTTTTGCTTGGAAACCAACAAATTTCTAGTTTCCAAATAAGTTTACCTTTCCTTTAAAGTCCAGTAGGTCAATTAAGACTCTAAAGTTTCCTAAATATTTTCCTTATCTGTTGCTGTAGCTGCCTTCCTCGCTTGAACCTCTTTCTTTTGTAGCCAAACAACTGGCAGATAAGCTGGGCATCTAAAGAACATAAGATTTGAGTTGTCGCTAGGCATAAAAGTAATATTGTCAACTAAGGAAATTGGCACAGCCAGGCATCTCAAAGATTGATAAGGGAAGAATCAGGCTTTCATATGATATTCCTTTCATCCGAATGGCAAGGCTTGCTAACTAGTTGGATTGGTTATGCCATAAGTAAAAACACTTTCAAGTAACTTCGGAAGATTAAGGAACATCTCTTAATTTACTAATTCTCACAATAGTTAGTCGATCGAGAACACCTAAGTAACACTTGTACCATTGGACAACCTATCGAACAAGGTCACTAACGTATGGAAACTATAAGAAAACAATGGTCACTCCTAGTTTGAGTCGTCGATGGCAAGGTTGGATTTAATGGAGCTCGATCGAAGAAAGAGGGTTAAATACTTTGAGCTACCGAGGAAGGGATGGCTGGAATGAGGGTACAACCAGATAAAATAATCACTGAGTTGGATCAGCCAGACGAAGCAAGAAGAGTGCTAGATCATCCGAGCATAAGAACTCAACCGCTTTCGTCAAAAGAAAAAGAAAAAGTACCTATCCGAAAGGAAGAAAAAGAAGAAGCCAGGTCAGAAGAAGGAGGTCAATCTATCTTCATTCACATGTTTTATCTGTTTGACTCAAAAGGAAGAGAAGACGAAGATACAGAAAGAACCATCTCCAGCGCACCAATGGGAGAGGGCCCCCCAGCAAGGACAAGTGCTATTGAGGTACCGGTTCAACCAAGTGCCCAAGTAGCAACAACAACTGAAATACGACAGAAGACATATATTTAACCTAAGCCAAAGAATCTTTCATCAAATATCCAGCTAATCCAAGTTATGTCCGGGAGAATGTGACAATCATAGAACGGGCAATGTTACTACAATGAATGAGGATTTTCACTCCTTATCGAGAAAGCGCTAAAAGTCACCTGAACTCCTACCTAAAAAGAGAAATGAGACCAGCCTGGAGGGTCTTCATTCATACAGGTTCATAACAGAGCCTCTAATTGCAAGAGTCAGACAAGCCCTAGAAATGAAGATGTATAAAGAAAGAAATGACTTGTAATTCTACCGAGAAACCTAAAAAGAACAAACCTTATGAGAAGTTCATGAAAAAGTCATGCAAGAAGTCAAGTGACTGATAGAGAAAAAGGAGTCGTTAACAAAAGATCGGATGAGTGAGTTGTAAAAGAAAATAGTTCGACCTGCTCAAAGAAAGGCTTGAACAACAAATAAAAGAACTTTATACAGAAATTGTACAAGTGAATATCTATGTGAATTTGATCAACAAAGAAATGGAGAAGACTAGACAAGAGTTGGATCGGGGCAAGGTGACTGTTCAGAAACTGCAAAAAAGATTAACTCTATCTTCATCCAGAAAGAATGAGCCGAAGCTACCGCTCAAGCAAGCATTGAAAATGTCCTTCTTGCACCCAAGTTCTTTATGTATTGTATCTGAGACTATTGTAATTTTCATATGTCATGAATGAAAAGGATGATGATGGTGGTAGATATACATTTGTTTGAAGTGGGTCGGTTGATGGCTCCTATCCACCGTTTATCCTGTTGATCTTTGATCTCACTAAGTTCTGCTGCCTACAGACTGTCTGGACAGGATAGAAGATGGGTACTCGTGTGGTGCTACGAGAGAGAAAAAAGAGAGCTCTCTACTCTAAAAAACCCTTGCATAGCTAATAGCTAGTTGAACCTTCAGAGAGAACCATAGAGATCAATCACCTCATACATAACATAAGATGATGACATTACACGAGTTGCTGAGAAGACACCTCCCTTTAAGCCAGATAGACTCGCTCGCTTGAGACCATCGTATGACAAAACGAATGTACCCAAAATCGGCCTTGGATTTTTAGATGGGAATAATTGTCACCTAAAAAGTGAATGTTAATCTTCTTTTTTAGCAAGTACTGTAGGACTATGGAGGCGATTCAAGACGAGCGGTCCATCTTAGTAGTCAATTACTTGAGCAAAAACTTTCTTTCAGGTGAAAGACCCTTACTCGAACTCAGTAGGAAGCCAAGCATGCTGGTCAACTGAAGTGAAGAAAGATTAATGCAAGCGACATAGGTAATCAAGCAACAATCGAGAGCCAAAGGTTTGATTCCACCTAGTGGCGAATTCAACCAACAGAGAAAGCAACCCCTAGCCTTTTTTGATTTGATTTTCTCATACTGCTATTCGTTGTTCTTCCCACTAACAAGTTTACCAGCATCTTAGTGTAGTTTGCAACCATGCTTTATTCCTTCATTCAAGCAGTGAAGGAAGAGAAGAGCGGAATGAAAAAAAAGGTAGAATAGGGTAAGGATTTTATATCCTAATCATATCCCTAATAAAAAAAAATAGATTCCTCTAGCTATCTTTTCAACTAGCTACGAGGCCATTCGAAAGCTCTAT
>NW_019237974.1:179834-184268 GCF_002742605.1 Olea europaea var. sylvestris | reverse complement strand
GTGAGATGAGTAGGGAGCGACCACTTCTGGGAGACAAAGGCTAAAAAATCATGGTACTTGGTCCAAACATTGAGGAATCTGAATGGTCTAGGCACCAAATCATCATCAGAAACCCACTGAACCAGTAAAGGAGAGTGATCGGATGAAGTCCGATTCAAGTGTCTCACTGTAAGCTGTCGACAAAAAGCTGCAGCTGTAGGATGTGTGGATGTCTTTACCAAAAAAAAAAAAAACCACAGTCTAACATCATATCAGAGAAAGCAGCAGTGCCACGATTACGAGTATTATGACCAGTGCGCTCTCCATCATGTGTAATAACATTAAAGTCTCCTCCAACTAGCCAAGGATCGTCCATATCGAGGGAGATGTGGTGAAGACCCGCCCACAAATCTCTCCTGATAGTAGCATCGCATGACGCATAGATTGGAGTCAAATAGATAGCACGCGCTAGTCTGGGATCCTCAACTCTAACGTGAAGAAACTGGGGATGATCAACAATAACAATAACATTAGTCCCCGAATTCCAGAAAAACCAGATCTTATTCGATTCATTCTGAGCTCCCATGTCGAAGCCCAGATAGCGTCGTGTATATGCAAAATTCTGCCGCAGAACAAAAGGCTCCAATAGAACTAGAAGATAAACCTGATGAAGCTGTATAAGTTTCTTCAGGCGCCGACGAGTAGCTACACTAGCTACACCTCTCACATTCCAAATGATGGCATTCATAGGGAAGGAGAATGTGAGGAGGTATCATGTGACTGACTCCGAGTGATCCTTCTGCTCGGATGTGGAGTATCAGTAGCCCGTGGGTGTCTCTTCCAAACAACTAGGATAAATCCATCTTCCTCTATCCTCTCATCTAAACCCACCAAGTCATCAGAAGAAGATCTTCGAAAAGGTCCCTGCTGGTGAACCTCAATCTGAGGTGAGCCCTCTGTGTCTGAATGCGCTGACTGCAAAGATGGAATAGATGCCTCCATATTATTCTTAGCTTCTTTAAGATTTCTAATCACTTCTTTGTGGGATGAAATATTATTTATGTTTGAAATTAGGATGAGGAAATAGAAAATGTTGTGAATAGCTAGAGGTCAAATATTTCGATAGAGATTGACCTTGTTCTTCTTGATTCTATTATTCCTTCTCACTTCCCAAAGCCTAAGATGTCGAGACTGGTAGAGACTTTAACTGAGTGGCATCTTCTTTGTTCGTTTGAAGAGAGATAGGTACCCCATCTCCCTGGTCCTTTTCTTCACCATCTTACTGCTCAGGAACCCAGTTCACAAAGTCACTGGCCTCAGTATCATCATAATGAGGTAGTGACTTAGTCTCAAAGGAGGATAAGTCATCTATAGAAAATAGGAAAACAAACTCACTATCTGATCTCTCACTCCTGCATCTCGTGCTGCTGACTGGCTATCAATGCCTGCATTCAAGATTACTCTATCCTGGTGATCAAAAACCTAATTAGGGCATATATGATGCTGCAAGGTAAAATAAAGGTAGAAAGTTAGCACAAGTTAAGCAAGATTCTATCAAGGAATATATCAAGGGAAAGAAGATTTACCAGCCAATGGTCAAGTACCTTGCCCCCGACCATCATACCACCAAGGATAGGGGTGACATCCACAATGAAGCCAATGGAGATGCTCCTGAAAGTAAGGTAATCTCTATCTACCGCCTGAAGTCTCTCCTCAAGAGGTCGATCATCCATAGCAAGAACGGACCTAAAAAGTCAAGTCATATGTGTAGGAAGATCAATCGGCACTCGAATGACACCATCAATTTAACGAGTGAACCGCTCTCCCAGATAATACTCCCAGCTCTTAGGGCAAAAAAAAAATCAATCTGTGCCTAGAGACAGCAAAAGCATTTGTCGCCTCAGGAGTATAGAAATACTGACTCCCATCATAATGAGTCAAAGAGAGCTATACGAGCATAACTTCTCAAATCAGCCTCATAACAAAAGGATAGGAATTCACTTCTTAGGTTATCTGTCACAAGAGGAATACTCTTTGATCTCTCTCTTGCACTCTTTGATAGCTGCTTGGCTTACAGGAACTACCTTATTCCTAGATCATCTTTCTTATTAGTTATTCTATCTTGATCTAAAACTATTAGTAGGAACAAAGCTACCATCAAAGACATTCTTAGCTGCCCTAGCTTGATAGAAACCTAAAGTAGCTACATCCAGCTCTATGAATAAAATCCCTCCTTATATCACTAGAAGAGATACAAGAAGGAATAATAGCCAAGAGGGAATGAATTCATTTTATTTGAAAATCCTAAAGAAGTTAGAAACAAATGCTGAAGGATCAATTGGAGTAGAAGAATAGTAGAAAGCTGAAGCAGCTAAAGCATCTGCAGAAGAAGAAACCATTGTTAATCCTATGGGGTAGGAAGCCCCGAGCCAACCCTTCCCAAGGAGAAGTCAAGATCCAGGAAGAGGGGATCAAGAACAGAACCTACCTATCAGCTTGGGATTCTTTCTTCTGGTAGTTTTTCGCGGTCGGGGGCAGCAAAGTCATAGCCTTATCACCTAAATACTCCTTCCATTGGAGCCAGATAGAAAGATAGGGTAGTTAAATCCTGGGTCGATCGAACGAGGGCTTGAAATTGAAGTCTTTCACCTGTAGATAGGAAGGTAAGAGTTGTTGTAGATGATCCCAAGTCCAAAAGTAGAAGATTGATTTACAGGAAAGAAGAAATGGATTGAAGACCAAGCTAGTAAGAAAAAACCTTGCGGTCTGTCTATTCCAGTAGTTCAAGAAAAAACCTTGCTTGATGAAAGTGTAGCCTCTTCAAGCTATCCTATAGCGAATCTCTCCTATCCTTATGTAGTAAACTCTCATCAAGCAAGGAATCATACCTATTTATTGGATTAAAACAAGGAAGCAAGAAAAGAGATAAGCCTTAGAAGGAGGTAGGAGCATCCACTCTTGGTATGTCGCACTCGCATAATTTTGAGTAAAGAAATCTCTGAAAGCTAGTTAAGGGCTATTGGATAAGGCATCGTGAATCCTGGGAAGATGGAATTCATGAAAGTCAGTCACAAGCGGGGAAGCCTGACCAAGGCTGACTAGTAGAGTAATGGATAAACAAACGACTCAACTAGACCTATCAAACTCAATTGGCCTTTCAACAAGTGCCTCCTCTATCTTTCCATACCCCTAATAACCTAAGGAAACTGGGACTGAACCTACTATATCAGAAGGTTTGGAATGCTACTTGCTTGGAGTATCCACTCTCTCTATAGAAAGTCTTTCTCTTTGTTCGACTAATTTGCATAGGCAAACATAGTTTAGTAAAGGGTAGGGATTTCTTCTTTGGTAAAGGGTTTAGATAAGACAATGGAGGTGAATGAAAGAGATCACCTTAATTAGTACACTCGAATCCTCATCAGAAGGAAATGCAAGGCATAGAGATAATCTCGCAAAAGCAACCCAAGAAATAGACGCTAACACTAATTGGGCTTTTTCTTACCTTTTCATTTTTTTCTTAGGATCATCGGCTTTCTATGCAGAGTGTGATTAACTCTTAACAAGGTTAGCTTTATCTTGATCAGGCTCATTATTGAGACAATCAAGTTTTGACTTTAAATAAGCAATTTCTTTGTCTTTCTTAGCTAAATACTCTATATTTTTCTCATTTAGTTCCTGAAGACGTATCACTTCATATGCCCGTATCCTATTTTCTTGACTAGCAAAGTTTGTAACATCTAATGGCATAGTGTCCACCAATAGATCATTATCATACACTGGTTCTCTCTTGTTACCAATTTTGATTCCAAGGTTCACTAGTGTTTCCTTTCTGGAGATGTTTAGTCTTTCCCAATTAACGTTGAAGTTAGATTCCATAGAGGTTTTCTTTGTTCTAGATATATCAACATATTGTGACTCAAACCATTTTTTATCAACCAATGATTTTGCACGACCCTTGTGCTTAATGATTCCTTCGTCTTCTTGAGTCAAAAGTGAATAACTCTTTGGTGCTAAGAAGATACCTCTCTTTATATTGTTTTCTAACCTGAACTTACCTAATACAGTGGAAGAAATCTCTTCTTCAGGAAGAGGATAGTCAAAAACGATAGATTTTGTATCTGTGTTGTAATACTTAGGTCTGGAAATGTATTGTACATGTAAATACGAGCACAAGCTGTAGTAGCAGTGGACAATTGAACATCCGATATCTTAGGAGGATTCCAGTTTGAGTCGTCAACATGTTCTGTATTGCTTAAGTAACTTCCTGATTGGTGTCAAAAGGTGCTTCAAAGATATATCATTTACAAGGCATTTTACATTCAAAAACACTAATGTTAGTCTCTAATTTCAATTCTCTTACCGTAAATTCAATTTCCATAAATACATGGTTAAAAATGTAATTAATTGAAATATGTATTTACATACATGTCGGCATGAGTATTATACATTTGAAAG